>NW_020799116.1:9382227-9388844 GCF_003259725.1 Athene cunicularia
CCGGCGCTTCCCGCCCCTCCGGCCGCTGCCCGCCTTCGGCAGGGAGCGAAAACGGAAGGGTAGTACCGACTAACGAGCGGTCTGCGGCTTCGGGGGGGCCTCCGCCACCCCTCGGGCCTGGTCTTCCCTCACGCGCCCTCAGGGTTTGGTGGTGGTCGGGGCGCTCCGGGCTCCCGCCGGCAAAAGGGATCCTTCTCTCAGGTTCCCCCCACTGGCCTTATTTTCTAATAAAAGCGATAGGACAAGAGGGAATGGTCTCAAGTTGCTCCAGGGAAGGTTTAGGCTGGATATCAGGAAGCATTTCTTTCCAGAAGGGGTTGTTGGGCGTTGGAATGGGCTGCCCAGGGCAGTGGTGGAGTCCCCATCCCTGGAGGGGTTGAAGAGTCGCACTGACATAGCGCTGAGGGATCTGGTGTAGTTGGGAACTGTCAGTGTGAGGTTAATGGTTGGACTGGGTGATCTTCGACGTCTTTTCCAACCCAGATGATTATGTGAACCTGTGATATGGTGTGCCTGACATCCTGGTTCAAGGGAATTTTAACAATCTCAAGATAAAAGTATTTGACATTCTAAACCTCAGCTAGTGCCATCCTGATAAACCTATGGAAATGCTAGAGGACGAGGTGCTGCAGTGTGAAGATTGCCTATATAACCACAACTCTCCCCCTTTGTGATAGCTGCAGCGATACCTAAAATTGTAGGCATCTGATGTGGTCAGATACTGCTGCTTAAACATAAGACACTACTGAAAGTAAATTGTTTCACAGCTCAGAATCTAAGAAATGCTTGTATGTATACAGCATGCAGTGAAATACCTCTGGGGAGGAGAGAGTGAAGTTAACTGAGTACATAGGAATAAGAAGGTTTGGAGCTAATGCCATTTAAATTGAGGTGGTAAGGACAAAATGATTTCAAGAGCACAGTGATGTGGAGGGCTTTAGAAACAGAGGAGTGGCGCCACACTGTCAGAACAAGAATTCTCAATTATATACGTCTCTTCTAAGCTGAAGAAGTAATAAATGTAAACAAGATTGTAAACAAGAATATGAATAGAGTCAGATCCTGATGAATCAAAAGAAATACAGCACTAAGGACAAAATGCAACAAGAAGCCTAAAAAATGCTAAAATCAGAGAAGTTTGTTTAAAAGCCATAGTTTACTTATCTTTAAATATAGCACCTAATGTAGAATTAATCTGATTTTTCTTTTTCTGTCATTAGACCATGAAAGGAATTCTAGTTCCAGATAATTCTCAACATTTTTAAATGCTGTTGACACTCTTCCTCTCCCTGCCCCCTCTGAAATGCATTCAAATGTTTTTCCTGGAGGGAAAAAACAATTACGTAACTTCTGCTAATGTAGTTTAAAAAACAAAATAGACAAACAATCTTCCAGGCTGATAAAGATTGATTTTTCTTGCTGGAATTCCACTGAATATGACATCTCTTCACGAGAAAATATCTTCACTCCTACACAGAACTGAAACAACAGTTTAAATACTGCACAAATTGTCTGGTTGACATGCACAAAAAATAAATACTTCCTTCAAAATAGATCATTCTCTCCGTTGATCTAAAATTGATGGATGGTTTTAATATTTGGCCTAAACCTTCTTGTGTTCCAGTTTTTCACATGCAGAAACTGAAGATGCAAGACATATAAAATTCATTTTTCAATGTTAAGAAGTTAATGACATATAATTTCAGATGCTGATTTGACTTAGACCAGAGCCTCAATCCAGTCCTCAGAAACTTTTGATGCATTTCCAGAGAATTTCAGCACTAATTAACTTTTAGACCTTACCAATGTAATCTGTAGTAAGAATATTGGACAGGAAGCTGATTATGAACCAGTAGGCACCATCTTCTCTGGATAAATTCAAATATGCATAAGACAAGCCTATGAAAGATAAGGAAGATGTTTCATCAGAGATTTTCTTGTCTAACTGACACTTTCCAAGACTGCCTCAAAAAAATTTTTTTTTTCAAGACTAAGAACTCCCAGCCCTTTTTTTCTGGTAATACTTTCCTTGTAAAATAAATATTTATATGCTGATTTCAGTGAAGAAACTAGTGCCTCAGCCATTCTGCTTTTTCATCAAGTAAAGTATGAAGGAGCATCTCTAAGAAATTTGTATTGCTTTCTTCTGTAAAAAGTATACTGAGTTTTTTCAGAACTGTACTGAAAAAGTTTTTATCTAGAAATGTAGCAAGACTACATCTTTTGGTGCATCCTTCTGATGAAGAAGTGAATTTGACTGCTATATGTTTAAGGGAGCATTGAAGAATGAAAATGTATTATCTACAATGTTTCAGGCAAGTGATTAGTAAAATTTGCTGTCCCTTTGAAAAACAGAAACATGAAGCTTTGCAATTTATGAGCACAGTTGACTCTACATGGCTAATAATAGCAAGTATATCTGGCATAATCCCATGGATACAATACATAATATAGTCTAGATATATAATTGGCATGTACATAAAAATGGTAATCAGATATAAAATATGTATTTAGTTTAACAAGTAATAAATTAGAAGGAATAACAAGGAATTAAAATGTCTCTATGCAGGAAACAAATGGAAGTAAGTAGGTATATGTTTTAGTGAGAAACATACTCTGTGACATACGTTATGAAATACAATATAATACATAACTATTTCCATTATCTAAATTATCAGTGCTCTAATTTTTATAAACAACTAGAAATAGTTGTAGTTGTAGTTGTCAGTTGTAGTTGTAATTGTCAGACTTAGACTTTGCAAAAATTCAGAGTAAATGAACAATGTAAATGATAATTAAGGGGTTTTCCTGAGATGGAAATAGAAGATATCATTCCACACTTGAGAAGAATTCATATTGTTGTTTCCTTTAACTTTGAAAACAAATGAAAGCCAAATATTTTTATTTCTTTTGTCTAAGTGGCCTGGAGCATTTCTCTGAATCTAATGCATTTTAATCTGAGTTTCCTTTCCCCATAGATTTGATTTTCCAGGAGTTTATAATCCTTAACAGTTTCACTTACAGAAGTACTGTGTTCATAGTACTGCGATATCTTCATAGCTTTATTTTTCCTATTTCCTCCTGTGTTTTCCATTATCCAAAGATAATGAAGCTTCTCGTTTCTCCAGAGGGAAAGATCCTGGATCTGTGCTTTTTCAGATAAGGATAATAACATGAGTCTCTAGAGGCAGGATGGTGGTCTTTATAAATTCAGGATCAAGCTTGCAATAGTTTTTACAAGAATAATATCATAACACACAGGGATGTAAATATGTAATGTGTTTCTTGGTGTTGTATTTTGTGGCGTTACCTGCTAGACAGATGTCTGACTTGCTCTGAAGTAGGTGTAGATAAAGTTTGCATGTGAGAGATGAAGTTATACTTTAGCTTCTTAGTGACTGAAGGACATGAACTGTAATATCAGTAACTGTAGCAGAAGCCCTGATGAACCTCAGAGAGCCTGGCCTGCCACAGCTACACAAGAGTTCTTGGATCAATGGCCCATGGACTAGTGCAGAGGCAGGTACAGTGGGAATGGCATGTATTTGTGGCAAAGGTGGCTTTTTGTGCCGAAGCAACTTTCAGGTTTTTAAACAGCTTTCCAGGGACCTGTTGTGGTCTCTTGTGTGTTAAGAGCCCTTGGAGTTGTTCAACTTACATTCCAGAAGTAGCATATAAACACCTTTGCTAGGCTGGGTTTTTAGCTCACTTGTAGGACAGTGAATTTTAAAAATTTATTACTCACTAGATAGAATTTTCTTTATATGTGTGATATACAGGGTCTATTGCTGTTACAGTCTGCTGTTTTACAGACTTATCTCTTAATGCAGTCATTTACACTGCTTGAATCTTTGGCAGCTGCAGAAAATAGCACCTCTTACACAACCTTAGAGATTGTAATCCAAAAAAATAAAATTGACTAAGACGGCTTCATTATTAAGATTTTCTCAAAATATAACTCCGCTTTAAAATAGTTCCTTTCAAAGTTACATAAATAAAAATAATTACATTATAGTGTAGGCCTTTGAATGATTTGCCTTTTAATATATATGACAACGCCATGATACTGTGTCTCCAGTATGAAATATGCAGAACACACTTGGTATTAATAGATTTGTTCAAGTCTAAATGTGAAACTTTACTTAAGCTGACTCTCACTATTTTAAACCTAAGCCATCAATTTGACTGAATCTCTCAGTGGCCACTGTCACATATCAATACTGCACATCTTGGCCAGTCTGTGGCTTTGCTGCTGAAGCTGAGCACTTGGAGAGTGCAGTGGAATCGGCAGCACTGATCTGAAGCTGTGCAGTGTAACTCTGTTTCAGCCCAGCAGCGGAACTGATTTAGTTTGAGCATGCATGCTTGGTGGCACGGAAGAGTTATTTGCACAGCTTAATTTGAAAGAAAATGGTGCAAGGAGGCAGGTAAGTGGTACACTATAACATGTCACAGAAACAAGTGGAAGTCTCTAAAAATCCCTTAGAATGTTTTTCAGCTTTCATAATGTTTACCTTGGTATTTTTATGCAGACGTTGCTGACACATATTCTACATATGGAAGAGATTTTACTGATAGTATAAAATCACATATTTGTACAGGTTGAGGATTTCAGGGGGTTGCTACTGGCACTCATTTATTTATTAAGCATAGAGTTTGGTAAGGTTTTATTGTAGTATGTATGTTCTCAGAAAAGACCATATGTTTATGCATTGTGGTTTTCCTTTAGTTTCTCCTTTAGTACTTCTATTTTCTCTTAGTGTGAAGTGATTCATATTTTTATATCGGCTCAGAGTTGGATGAAATTCTGAAACAGTAATTGTTCATTGCATTTGTGTTGGTACTAAGGTAAAGTACATTTTGGGATACCATTAGTGAAGGCTTGTTGTGACAGCAGTAGAAAATAGCCAGGCTGCACAGTTTCGCTGCCAAGTGAAGGCCATTGAAGTAGCAAAGGACCAACTCTTGGAAGAGTTAGCCTAAAAATAAACCTGACTTTTACATAGCAGGGCTGTGCAGCAGGAGGTTCACTCTTTTGCACGAGGTGCATGGGTTACAGTATGCTGACCCCTTCCCTTGGCAAGGTCCTGACCTGCCAGCTGAGGAGATTTTGTCCTCGTGGCCAGTGCCATTACTTGTCTGAAGCGCAACGCTTCCCCGCAGGTAGCACCTTGCTGGTCTTCCCAGGGCAGTCATAGCTCTGAGCATTTATTTTAAAACTAACAGATCAAATAGCCCTGCAGAGAGCACACCTCTGCAGAGGTGAGAGACGTGATGAGAGCTGGGCATCAGCCCCACAGCCCTGCCTCGGCATCACCACGCTGTACGGCAGCAGTCCCTGGAGCTGAAACCAGCCACGCTGAGTCCACATCGCTTCCAGTACGAATGTGGCAAGGGACCCGCGAGGCTCCACTTGCCCTGTGCTCCCTGCTCCAGTCTCTGTGTCTCTTTGTTCTTTGTGCAGCTGATACTCCAGCTCGGTGCGGCCACAAGATTGTCTTGTATTTCTGTCATACTGTACATTTAAAGGTGATAAATCTGATTACGAACCTAATGGGATTTATTTCTGTGACATTTACTGTGGTGGGATCTCTGCTGATGTGGCACAGAAGACTGGCTAAGTAATTTGATCAGCCATACAAGGACAAGCCCAAAGCCACCCAAAAGTAAGTGAATGCTTGTATTCTCTCATTGTTGTACAGGTATTTCAGTTTACCCCGGTACGACCTGCCTGTGTAGCAGGTGGGATGAGAACAGTGTGTAGGGAGCTGATAGACTGGGGCTGCAAGGCGGAGGGAAGCTCAGCACCAGGCTGCCTCTTGGCACAGAAGGATGAACCCAGCTTCCGAGAGCAATTTCCTCTCTCACCTTTTCCTCCTTCGGCACACACTCCTGCCCTTCCAGCACCGCACGCCAGCACCAGGAGAGAACTGAGCAGAGATCAGTGTTCTCTGAAAAGCGGTTTTGTGCTGGGCACGTGATAAACCGATCTTAACACACTCTGGAGAGAGATTGTATGTATTCATGAAGGCCTGGGCGCTCGATGGATTTTTCCAAAAATCAAGCACAGCAACGGCAGGTTTTTCTGCTTTTATACACAAAAAATCAGAGGTTAGTACTTTTTCCAAACACGCCTGTTAGATACTGATTGGTTAGTGATTAACATGCAATTATAATATGGATGCATAATGCTTCTATTACTATGCATGTTGAGGGGAAAGGTCTCAACCTGATGAGGGGAGGTCTTTTTGACCTAGGGGTGTAGTTTCATAGTGTTACACTGAAGGCAGCTCACTTTCAGGACACTCAAAAGTTAGCTTAATTGCCAAATTAATTAATTGATTAGTCACTTTGTCAGATAACTCATTCTCAACACAATGCCAGGCATTCTCCTTCTGGTCCAGGACGTTCTGCTTATTTTCTAGGGTTTGGAGATCCAAGTCGATCCGATGGCTCATCAGGATCAGCTTGACCACGCGGTCCCTATAGCTTCCAGCACAGCTATTAACCAGGGCTCCCCCGACACCCCCCAGTACCCAGCTGCGGGGACGGAGGACGGGACGGGGCGGCTACTCCAGAGACTACGGTAGGGCGCGCCCTGTCCGGCTGCCCGAGCG
>NW_020799116.1:9388894-9421335 GCF_003259725.1 Athene cunicularia
GGGGGGGGGGGGGGGGAGTGGGTGCGATAATGTGGTCCACGTTGAGGAGATGCCTGCCTTTGGGCCCACCAATGGGTGCTGTTTTGGGATGAATCACATCCACACTCACATGCTGAAGGCATCTGGTGGTGGGATATGCTTGGCTTAAGCCTGATCGGAGGTCCACTGAAAGCAGTGTGAGGCTGTTTCCAGGAGGCTTGAATTTGGAGTGGAAGAAACAGCCAGTGATTGAACTAGTTATTAACTTCAGGAGTGAGTGTTTGCACTGATTTAATAGGCTTTGCTTATGCCTGTGATTACAGTAAAGCACATCCTATGTAACACACTGAATAGGTGGTGTTATGCCTATTCATTCCTAGAATATAAATAATTATTTTAGTTATTCCTTATGAGCAAAGGAAGATTTTTAAAAAAATTGATGCGAGAGATGCTGTATGATCTAAGTGATTCCTTCAGGATAATAAAAAAATGTGATTATGACTGTGTAAGATCTTGTGATCCGATCATGTCTTTATATCTAGGCTGCATGATTGATTAGGTAATCCTAGCAAAGTTTTGTGGCTGCAAAAAGTTGTTTTAATTAGCTTTGCCCAGGTGGTTTGTAGTCCCTTTAGAAGTACACAGGTTTTGGTCTGAACTCAGGAACAATCAAAGGCATTATCTATGATGTGTGTTTGTTTTATAAGACTCATTCATGTTGCAGGCAAGGTGAATTGTAGTTTAACTGGGATGTTGTAATACCACTTTCTGTAGTCACATGATAATCATAGAAGACATAAGTTTTTAAGGTTTTAAGTAGTGCAGATTTCTTCTAATGTAAGTAGTTACACCTGAACAGGGCTTAACTTAGTCACACATCGTTAGCTGTCTGGTACCTAGCAAATGTTAATAAATAGTTCATGTGTCCTGCTTGGGTCATTAGATAATTTTTGCAACTCTAGATAAGCTTTGCCTTTAAGTTTCTGGTTAGCTTTGAAAACTGATTTTTGATGGTGGTTTTACTGGTCCTTCCTCTTGGAAGTAGCAGCTCCTATGCCTTCAGTAAGATTTTTTTTCATATGAAGAATTCTAAGTATGTGCCAAACCAATGTGTGCAAAGTATCAAAAAGCAAAAGGATTATTTTTTCATTTAAAGGGCAGATGTGACCACACTTTCTATTAAACCAGCATGGCAAGGCTTGGGAAGTGAACTTTTGCCAGTTCTCTGGAAGTGACTTTTCCAAAGCAAAATGTCTCTTAGATGGCAACCTGTCAAGATATTTTCCTTTCTTTGCCGCCTGTGTGCACACACTTGCAAGTTTGGCTTGAGTTTGGTAGCCTATAATAACATGCTGAACGCCCAAATACCTCATACTTCTCTAATAAGGAACCCACTTGATAAAAGAAGAAGAGAGAAACATCCATTCTGATTTTGCGTGGTTTTCTGCCCTTTCTCTTGAGTGGTGGAAGGAGGTTGTGACTTCAACAATTTTTTTCATTGTCAGCAGCTCCAGACAGTTTTGGGCAACTGCGTTAAAGTGAGAAAACATTTATTTAAAAACATTTTGAACCTTTCTAATTTATATTTTAAAGGGTGGGAGAGAATGTGTTTCGTGTAACGGAGCCACTATTGGGACATTGACTCATTGTCGACTGTCAGGAAAGCAGCCTATTTAATGAATCACCAGTTTTGATACAATGCCTAAATCTAACCTTGTTTATACTGCAAGAGTAAATGAGATCATAATATGAAGAAGGTTCCAAAAACTAACAACTATATTGCATTTTGTAAGAATCTGCATGCATTATCTTTCTCTCAAGAACGAATTTGAAGGCTTGCATAGATTAGCAGGCTCTGTAATGAGAAGGGAATGCATTATTTTGAATGAATCTGGATTGATTTAGACAGGTTTTGGGTTAATTATGTTTGAGACACTTTGGCTGTGACTAATAAGAAAATTGTATGTAATCTAAAGTTTAAGACCTAGAAATGTATGCTGTCGTGCTTGAGCACTCAGGCTGGTTCTGCTGTTAATACCCATGCCTGTCAGAAAAAAAATGTATGCAGTAAACACCATTGGGCAACTGAGTGGGAGTTGTTCTGTGTTGTTGGAAGGCCTTTGCTATAAACATTTTATCGTGCTACATCTTATCAAGTGTGTCTTCAGCTGTTTCATGGGATGTATTCTGCAAGTATTTGGTGATGCGTTCTGCAGTGCTTAATCTTAGGCAAGGGTGCTTAATTTTATAGCCATATAATAATATCATAGGACAACAGCAGGTAAGGGAGAGCAGGAAGCAGTTTTCTCTGAACAGATAGGTAAAATGGGGAACAGAACAAAGAGTCTGACATGTTGTAGAAGTTAGATTTATGATATATAGACAAGCTAAGTTTATGTACTTAATTTAGAAGAAGGATATCAAGGCAACAAAGTCCTTGTGTAGTTTCTTTCTTTGTTCTTGTCAAACACATTAAACTTTAAGGCCCAGGTCACTGTTTTTTTAGATGCATTTAAACGTTTAATTTAGGTCATAAAATCCAATTATAGACTATCCATAACCAATAAGTTGGACTATAAATGAGTGAATGCACTTATAAATGTTATGAAGAACTGGCTAATAATAATAATTGTAGTTCTCTGTGGATCTGTGTGCTTTTTAATGTGCTTGGAAGTCTCTTGAGATAGGTAACTATTACTACTGTAACAGCTGTTCCCATTTTCCAGATAGGACAACTAAAGCATAAAGAATTAATGACTTGCCCAAAGCTTTGCAGGGGCTGACTTACTGAAATAGAGCCAAAAACGGAGGTCGCTCACCCTTCAACCACTGCCTGAGCACTTCTCTGTGTCAGAAGTGTATTAATGGCTTAGGTTGATAACCTAGCAATATATTCTTTTGTGCTTGCCAGCTGTTTTTTATTCTATGTACCAAATTTTATCCTTTATACAATTTACCACAATATTAACATACTCCATCCTTCAAAGTGTGCACCTTTCATCTATTCCCTTTGTTGTATTGTCTAGGAACACCTGAGCAGGTAGTATTTCAGAAAACTTTTAGCTTCCCTGTATGTTTGCATCAGCACTGGTATAATGTACGATAAACAGGATTTGGTGTGTACCTTCTGTGAAACCTCAGCTTAAAGAAGGGCTTTCATTAAGCTGCAAGTCTGAACGAGAAGACTCCTGGTGCCCAGCCCGACCTACACCGGTAGCAGAGAAGTAGCTGCTCCACTGATATGAGCTAGTTCCAACCTCCAGTTTCTCTCTTGACAGCACATGCTGAAGCCCTCTTATCTTCAAGAGGGGATCCAGATAAGACTGCATAGCCATTTATTCTGTGTAAAGCAGAAGCATCCTAGATGCTGTGGGTCGAACTGGAACTGTTCTGAAGACATTGGCCATGTCCTGCAGATCTTTAAGGAATATCCTTTCATCCAGATGTTACTTCTCCCCTTTCCTTCCTCCCTGCACTGTATAAACCAGAGGAGGGAAGGGGAGTTGTGATGTTCTTTGCTGTAATCTCATTTGCTTTCCTAGCAGTTTGACTTTGCCTTTACACCTGCTTCTTTTCAGACTTCAGGATAATAACAGTAATTTTGTAAAAGCTAAGCTGAAATTGCTGTTAAATGCATCCTGCTATGGCACTCTTATCTCTCTTTCCATCGCACCTTTGTTTTCACAGTCCTCTTGGTTTCCTTAATGTACTTACAAAAAAGATGCAAAATGTTGTGTCCCAACTTATCTCCTTGCTACTTTTCCTCACTGGCTGTTGCCCTCAGTGTCCCAGACTACTACTGAAGTAGTTCAAGTACTACCTCATGCTCCTTTTCTTGGGGATTTTTATTCCTACTTAGACCACTGCAGGCTCCCGATCCCCTTCAGCCCAGGCCTTTGCAACTTCTAATTCCTTGTCTCCAAAGCTCAGCTTTCTCCTCTGCTCTCTGGGGCTGGGAGGCTGGTTGTGTTGGTTGGCAGGATGTCTCTTGTTCATCCATAGCTCCCATGGGCTTACGGGGCATTGTGCTTTCATTGAGGGTTACTTCTGCTGAGTCTGTGTGTTGGAAGTGCTTGTCTACATATACTGGATTTTTCCCTACAAAATAGCTGCATAGTGGAGAGTTCACTCTGGCTAAAATTTGCAAAGAAAAGCTTAGTGCTTTGGTGTTGGGTTTTGAAATGCTGCAATAAAAGCTTGGAGTTTAGTCCCTCTCCCAGTAAATTCCGTTGCCACAAGCTATATCAAAGCAGCTCTCATCCTGCATATGGCTTGATTTAGAGACTCAATTAAGAGGAAACATTAAAGAGATAGGGAGAAGGGGGAAAAGGGGATCTGTGTGAGCAGCTAATTATTCACTTCAATAATTCAGTGGTTTTTACACTAATAGGTTGGAAAGTAAATACCACTTCACATAGATGTAGTATTCCATTATTTATGCACTGATGAAATTGGGGTTTAATTAAGACTAAAGCCTAAGACTTTAAACCCTTAATGAAACATGTTGCTTTGTATAGACAGTAAAGTACCATTGGCTGGTATTCCTTAACACAGAAGTGGATTACTCTCTAGAACGCTGCTGTTATACAGAGCAGCATTTTAATGTCTGGAAAAAGATAATGACAGCTTTATTAACTGTCATTTTTCTCTTTTATTTAGAACTTTTGTTCCTAGCATTAGCTTTACTGATTTAATTGTATGTATGTAATTATGTGTGCTGAGAAGAGGCAGGGATTGCTGTCCTCTGTTCATTGATATGTCAAGAACTGGTAGTGATCTGTGATTAGCCTTTTAGCTCCTGTAATGATTACAATGTTTGTGATTTAGTTGCTTTGTCAGCACACACCCATGTAATGGAGTATAAATGCGATCCGTGCTGGATTGTGAATACAATATGATAGAAGCATTCCTGGAGGATGGGATTTTACCTCCATACTGATGGGGAGGGGACACCCCAAACCAAAAGGTCATATTTTCAAAACATATTCAAGTCCCCCAAAGAACCCTGATTTTTCTGGCTAGCCAGTAGCTTCAGTGTGCCTTTTACATGCAGATTCCCCTGTAGTCTAGCTAAAATTTACTTAAAGCCCACACAGATGGGTGCTAAGTGGAAAATCCATAGTTTGGCCCTTGACTGCTTGTGGAATATAGTGTGATTCATCTGGGACATGTGAATATGTTTGTTTTTTAAAATCTCTGTTTTAGCAAAATTTCAGGGATTCCATGGGGTGAAATGGAGAGCAGTCCTTTGAAACTATGCCAATACCTTCAGGCCAGGATTAAGGCATGCATTTTTAACAGCAAAATTAATTAACTGTTAGAATAATTTACATATGGATGGAGTGGATTTTTTTGAAGTATGGGTATCTTCTTCCAGTCTAGCCAAAAGTTATGGGCCTGATAATGAAATTACTGAATGTGGTTCTGTAATCTGCATTGTGTTAGAAAGTTGGTGAGGGAGTTAATAAATCCATTCTGACTTCATAACATCTAAATTGGGAAAAAAAGCTATCATTTGCTCAGAGCAAGTTGTTGTCTGTTTTGAGGTGCTGTTGAATTAGTTTCATCTGTGTGTGTCGTGCAGTGATTTATGCAAATCCAGAAATGTAGGGATAACCAGAAAATTCTGAAAATAGCATATTTATTTGTGTTGTATTTTTAACAGTCTTGATTTGTACTGTTGACAAAATTGGCATGCCGCTTGCATCTTCTGTGGATAGCTGATCAGAAAAACCCTTCCTGATTGCCTATGTCCCCTAGAGAAAAACCCTGATATATATTAACATGGAGTTCTCTTCATGTTTGCCTCAGTATCTTTTATATGCCTATTTATGATTTTTCAGGAAGCCTGGAGAACAGAAACATTCAAAAGAGCCTTCATCTTTGCAATGCATGCATCTGGCAGTTGTGGCATGTGGGGACCGGCTGGAAGAGACACTAATCATGCTGAAATCAGCAGTTCTCTTTAGCAACAGGAGGCTCTGCTTTCACATTTTTGCTGAGGATTCCCTTAAGCCTGAATTTGAGAAGAAGGTGAGTTTCTTTGTCATTTGATAAATGAGTTATAAGCTGCAAACCTCTGAACAAAATTACATGCAAATCAACAAGTGGCAACTAAGCATTTTTTTACTCTACACAGTTTATAAATTCCTTATGCATGTATGATTTTTTTTTCCAGAAAAGCTGCATAACATGTAGTGTCTAATCCTCCCCCCATGTCTTTCAGTTAAGGGAATGGCCTTCCTCATATACAAAGAAGTTTGAATACAACATTTACCCAATAACCTTCTCCGTAGGAAATGCTCAGGAATGGAAAAAGTTATTCAAACCATGTGCTGCCCAGCGCCTTTTTCTTCCGGTAAGGCACCTGGATTTCTGAGTAGGTTGCTTTAGGAAAAGGTTAATTCCACCGAAAGGAAGCTTTGCTGGTGTAATATTAAAACCATTTTCAGGCTGAAACATCTGCTTAAAAATATTTTAATCTGCCCTTTAGCCACTTAAAAAACCCCCTGAAATTCAGCCTCGCTTTTTCTCCTGCTAACAAAGGATATGTGTTCCTTGTCTCTAGTTCCATTAGCCTCTCAGGCTCTTAAGACTCAGTGCGAGAGCTCTTTCAGGGCAGATGCTTTCAGTGTAGATGCTGCGTGCCTTCCATAAATAACATTCTTTTCAGCGTGCAGTCATCATATCCTCTTTACCCACTATCTCCCTTTCCATATGTTAGCCCTTAGACTGATGCTTTCAGCAATCCCTTTTCCTTGAGTTTTATGTCTTTTTCCAAGACTGTCAGATTTGCCCTTAAGGTAATAATTCCAGTGTGCTCACAGTCAGATTTCATGCAAGAGCCCAGTGTATCCAGGGATCTCCTGATTCACTGAAAACATGTATTCTTTACTTAGTGTTATAAACCTGGAAATACTTAGTGTCATAAACCTGGAAAATATTTAAGGTTGCTGGAGAGAAGGCGTATGTTGATAACAATTTTGCATATGCAGAAATATCAGAAATTGAAAGAAGTTTTGCATAAAGCAATTTCTGTGGAATTGAGAACTTCTATCAAAAATATCTTGTGCATTGCTGTTGATTGGGGTGACTCCAATAAAGTGACGTGCTATTCACATGATCCAGATTTCTTCGTTGCTGTCTTGTGAGGAATGGGGTTGACGGACAAAGAAATCTTTACTTTCTCAGATGGAAACAATCAGGAGACAGCTGCACGTCCAGATACGTAGACTATGAATACATATGTGAGAAAATATGTGCTGTCAGCAGTTCTGCTTATCTGCCATTTAGGGGTAGACTATCAAATGCACAAAGCCCAGATGGTCTGAAAGTAACTCCAACTTCAGCAGGGATCCTCTCTTCCTTGCGTAAATATTTGTATCACCAGGAAAACAATCCGTAAGCGTTAGCTCGTTCAGTACTGATTGTAAGGATGTACTCAAATGGGGTTATTTTCACTGGGTAAGCACAATGCTCTGTTCTTATTTCTGTGGTATTTTTTTGTCATATTGGTAGACTGTCAGTACAGATACAGTTTCACTTTTATTTGTCATCACCCTTCTGATGACAGAAAAGGGTTACATATTCATGCTGACTCCTTCAGGCTGGGCAGTGCTTTTTTGGTTCCTTTTTTGTCAGTCACATGTTGCCAAAGTTTTCCATTAACTTCTTGTAAGGAACGTATAGACTGTTGCATGTGGTCTTAGCAAAACTGGGAGGCAGCCTGAACTGTAAATGTTTCTTGGGGCAGTTGCAAAATGTTGTGTGTGGTCAGGCTGAGGTTTATGGCTTTGAATAGGAGGGGTTGTCCGAGAGTATTGCAGCAGACACCAAGTTGATGTGGATGGAGTAAAAAAAGAGGTTGTAGTAATAACTGGGGTGGCAAGTGTCCAGTGGGATTTCTGGTACTCAAGTTTGCAGGCTGACAGAACCTTGGGCTGTTTCTGGGTAATTTCAGCCACTGTTACTTTTTTCAGTGTTAGATTACTATGTTCTGATATTTTATTTGAACCAGACAATGCTGTAGAAATCCAGTCCACACACAGCAGGAACAGAGGGTTTCTAGTGTTTTTGTTTAGAGAACTATTTCGACTTTTATTTAAAACAAATACCAGCAGGATGTCAGTATCTGATCCTTCCCTGTACTAAGCTTTTTCCCCTGCAGGGGCATAAAATGTGACTGGATTTAGAGAGGACCCCAGGAGAGCAGTAGTTGAGTTTATCAGCTGTTTAGCTCTCAGTTGTGCGGATTGTCTTGCTCCTGACAATGCTAAACCCTAGTGGAATGTGAGTCTTTGATTCACAAGTGCCTCTCCTGCCAAGGAAATCTCTCCTGCAGCACCAGCAGGCGTGTGAAAGTGGACAGGAGGGTATGAGGAATGTGTTAAGGGAAAACTTTCTAAGAATCTTTCAGTGGTTTTTACTCACTGATGAAACCAGAGCTCTGGGATGTGATCCTGCAGCTTATAGTAAGGAACTGTTCTGTCCTGGGTAACAGGTTGAAGTGCACATTCCCAACTTGTTGTATCTAGGGTTGCTAAAATTCTAAGGAAGATCATAGAGCATCCTTCGTTCTGTAGAGGCGTTCTGTGACATCTGATCACATTTGCCACTTACATGTAGGGAAAGTAGCTTGAGCCTCCATGTAATCTCACAAGTCTAAATCTCTTGCTGCAGTCTACTCCAATAAAACCATCAATGGGATTTGCAAAGGCAGAATAAGGAAGTCGTGGATCTGAACACAAGTGCAAAATGAAACTTTAAAAATAAACTAGGAGGGTAATGCTCTCGGCAATCACTTGAAGCTGTTTTGTAATACTAACAGGGATGTTAATACACCACGTGAAAAATCTTCTGGTCTCGTGAGTGTTGCACACCCCAAGGCTGGCTTGCAGCTGTCTCTGTGTGGCTGTTTTGAGGCTACCAAAACAATCAGCTAAAGTATCATGAAATGCTTAAGGGATTTTTTTGGATTATTTTAGTTCTAATAGTAACTAACGTTTAGAACCCTTCTCAAAACACTTAATCTATTTAAGAGCTTTTAAGGTAGATTAGTAATATCCCTGCATTATAGCTGTCCCCTTGAGTGTGCTGAAGTATCCAGCCCAGTAGATCAGTGGCAGCACTGGGAATAGATGCCAGGGCCTTATCTAAACTGTGGTAACTTGAGTTAATTGTTTACTGCAATTAAGTTTAGTAACTCAACTTTGTGATACTGCTACAATATCATCAAGATTTGTGATTTGTCCCTAATTTTGGATAAAGCTCTGATAAGCTGCCATGCTAGCTGTTGCAAACCATTAGGTAGCACAGCTTCACAATATGCCGATACGTGTTTACGCAGCAGTGTGTTATTACTTGCCAACCTCGATAACACAGGGAGAATCTATGGAGACTGAAGTTGTGAAATCAAATTACAGATAATTGAGTATTTAAGTGAAGTGTCAGGCTAAATATAGCCAGTTCTGTGCAGAACTTTTTGACAGATTTACGAAGAATCCTCTATATAGCTGCAAAAAAAAATCACACTTCTTTTAAGCTGTAAACGCCTGTAGAGCGAGGAGGAAGACAAGCACAGTCAAGCCATATTCCTGACAGTTCATTTCAAAAATGACAGTCTGTCAGGTATGTCTACATGGTTTGTGCTAGTGAGCATGAGCTCAGACTACCAGCTGCAGTCTCGCGTTGCTTATGCTGCAGGTCAGATGCCTGTCCTCTCTAGCCTGCAGCACTCCTGGCCCATCAGTTAGCCCTCCCAGCAAGCCCAGTGAGCTGGAGTGGGGTCCCTTGTACCCCAGGCTTGTCTTGCAGTGCTCAGCTGCTTTTGGTGTTGAAAATCAGCAGAGTCAAAAATACACCATCTCCTCTTGTATGCTTTTGAGTAAGTAAAAGCTAAATACTGTTTTCAGGGCTGTATAAAGCCTAAATTATTTTTTTTTTTAAAAAAAAAAAACAACCCACAACTCTTATTTAGTTCGGGAACAGAGCTACCTAAACGCTACAGGACATTGGGAATGCCAGTTATTTAAATTGTTTATCCCCAGTGTAAGTCCACTGAAATCCCAGAAGCTATGCAAGGAACTCTTACAGCCACAACTTCTGAAATTAAATTCCCCTGCCCAAGGCAAAGTTAAATGCACAGCCAGAAGGGGATGTGATCAGTTCAAACTGGCCTGTGTGGGTTTTAAATAAGTCTTAAGACTTCACATGTGAAAGAGGAAAGTGTGAAGGGCTTAAAGGAAGTAGCACAGCTTTTCCTTTAGCCTGTTGGGTGTGACTGCAGTGCAACACCTCGGACACAGGAGAGAAAAGAATCTTTTGACAAACCAGGGAGCAGGTGAATCCAGAGTGGAGGAACACAAGGTGGATAGCATGGGCTCAGATGCTGCTAGGCACCCACGTTGCAAAGAACTGAAATACCTGCTTGAATCCATTTATATGTAGGAAAATTATTACAGTCCATTGACTTCCACAGACTTAAATTTATATGTATATTTAAGGTTACTGAAGGAACAGTTTCCTGCTGGAAGAAGCAGTGCCCAGGCTGTCACTTATGCTCGGGAGGAGTGTCTGTATGCACCTGTTAAACTTCCCCCTTAACCCTCTGCTGGAAAATGCTTCAACTTGTCTCTCTACCAGGGCACCCTTCAGAAAAATCTTACATGGTGCACAGCGTGCTGTGGCTCCCTCAGGCAAAATCTGATAACTTCTGCTCTCCTTCTTATTCATGTGTTATCTCCTGCCTCAGAGTAAATTTGGGAGTGATTTAAAATTTTTTAAATATATCTTTATTTTATATGACTTCATATATTAGGTCCCTATGAATTAAGGCTTCTAGGTGCTACAGAATAATATACAATATCCAGGATATCCTTAAGCTGAAAACCCCTTTCTTCTTTTCAACTGTCTGTCTTCTGATTTCCTCTTAAAGTAGCTGTCTTTTTTTTACTCATGGGTTGTGTTTGGTGTTTTTTTATAGTATTTGTCTCCAGGATACTTAATGTTTGCAGATATTTCCCTCTGAGCTCTTACTGTATTATTGAACTATTTCTGTCACTCATTTATTGATATCTTCATGTGCTGGTTTGTATTTTTTGTGGTAAAATGGTGTATTGCTATAACCTCCCATCCAGCAGCATGATCTGGATTATGTTGGACATTAAGTTTCTTGTAAGTGTAACTTTTGTTTAAAATGTAGAGACACTTGCCTTCTCCTGCTTGTCCAGCTGTCTAGGAAGAGCATGTAGTTATCATGTCAGATATACAGGTCAGGGATTTGTTAAACTTGACTAAATGTCAGTCTGAATCCTGAAGTGTTCAGTCAGGTGAAAAATCTCATTTAGGTCTGGACTCATGGATTTGGCATCTTAAGGGATGCCTGTTGAGCATGCCTAAAAGTGATTTCCACCCCCCCCACCCCACTTTGTTCAAAATCTTAATGTTGTTCACTCTATTTCACAGGTACTCTTCAGTCACAAAACATTTCAATTTATGTAGAATTCAGTTTCTTTACTAGAATTTATTGTTACCTGCATAAGTAGGAGAGTTTGTCATTAGTAGCATTGCAGTTGGATGAGTGATTGTTCTGTTCCACACCATGGTGAAAATCAATAGTCTTTTGGATTTGCTTTTCAAAGAAAGAAAGAGAGAGAAATAAGGCTTCTGACTGAGACCAAACCAAGAAAAATTCAGTCCTTAAGGAATTTTTGGACAGTTTTCAGAAATAATGAAGAAGAGCCACAAAAATGCAGTTGGAACTGATGGTCAACATCAGCTAATGGTATTTATTACTTAACAAACAACTTACAAATAGCTGGTGCAATTATCAAGAGAGTTTTCTTGGACTGTTGAAGCACAATATAATTTGCCCTACTTAATGAATGAGCATGTAAGGATTTGGATAGCCACAAGGGGGAACATGGTCGACAAGAATAGGTTAGGTATCCTGGATTTAATTTACAGTTTACACCCTTCTGACTTGACTAAATTTACGGTGGTTATTCCTGATGGAGACTCCCATAACAGAGATCAGAATCTGACCTGGTAAGTTTTAATATGACACTTCTATTTACTGAGCAAATTTTGTTCTTCAGGAGGATGCATATCCATTTTTGTGATCTATGGGGTTTTCTTAATTAATGTGAAACATTTGTATATATTAATACTGAGTGTAATTCTCCTAGGAGGACAAGGTTGTAATAGGAAAAACAGTTGTTGGAAAGGCAAAAGGAAACATGATACCAAATGGGGATGAAAAGTGCTCTATTGCACTCCTTTACCCTTTCAGTCAATGTAGGGAGTGGTATGTTTCACCACTTAGTTCTTTTCAAGATCTGTAACAAAGCTATGTAAATTCTTTGCATTTTATTTCTGAAATGATACTGAATAGTCTTTGCAGGCATTTTTGAGAGCTCAGTGGATTACTGGTTCATATGAAGGGTGTAATCAAACTTCTGTGGTCTGGCAGCTGTTTTGCTGTGCAGTTCAAACAACAAAACAGCAAGCCAATAAATAACTGTTGTTTCTGTGTGTAATTACATTTAACTGATAAATCAATAACCTCTTTCAAATTATCAGTTTAACTAAAAGTACCTTTTCCCAATAATTTTCCTTTTTGTTGTTTGTTTGGTTTCTTTTTCATCTCTCCTTGCTATGCAAACCTAAAAGGTCATTTTAAAGGATGTGGATTCTCTCCTTTATGTGGACACTGATGTTCTTTTCCTGAGGCCCATCGATGACATCTGGCACATCCTGAAAGAGTTCAACTCAACACAGCTAGCTGCTATGGCCCCAGAACACGAAATACCAAAGATTGGCTGGTATAGTCGATTCGCACGTCACCCTTATTATGGGACAACTGGAGTCAATTCTGGAGTGATGCTAATGAATTTAACACGGATACGCAACACTCAGTTCAAGGTGAGAAGAAACACAGCTGTTGCCCAAACTAATGTTTTATGTATTTTTCACATCTTGTAAAACTTAGCATAAAATGATATAAAGTTTGTAATATAAAGAACCTGAAAAATATAGAATATATATATATATATATATATATATGATTGAATATTAAAAGCAATGATAATGAAAATGGTTACTAAAACGAGTGAACAGGCTGGAGCACTGAGAACTTGCAGGTGTAGCAGTCTGTTAGCAGCAGTAAAAATGACTTCTTCAACATATTTTCCCTTGAAAGACACATGAGAGAATAAACTCAAGGATCTTCAGTGCAGTCAGTGTATTGTTTTTAAAATTGGAAAGTTTGATGTGAATAGCCAGAGAACTTGGTAGTTTTTTGCATCTGCTGTAAATAGAATTTTATGTCCTGCAGCAGATCAAGTGGCTCCATGAATTGATATAAATGAGAAGGGAACATTTTCACTGACCTGTGACATCTCCCCTTTTGTGAAAGGCCTGAGTTATGAAATCTCTATTTCCTTGAGCACACATTCTGTAATCTCTTTAAAAACTTTATTTACCCCAGGTGGACATGTTCGTCAGTCAAGGCCAGGGGTTTCCTATACTGTTACAGGAACAGCTTGAATACAAAAAGCCCTTGCTCTTAATATAATTCCCAGGGAAGATAATTCTTAGTCTGCATTTTTCCTGACTCCTATACCTCAGTTTTCACCTTATCCCTGCATTTTTCCACTTTTTCCCCCCCCTGTTGCTCAGAAGAGGAAGACTCTGAATAGCAGGAGCTGACATCAGAGCTAGGCCCAGGAGACCTTGCTTTCCTGTTTAGATAAACAGGAGCAGTGTCAGCTCTGCTGTTCCAGCCCTATCCAGGTCTAACATCTCCTGGCAGTTTTTCATTCTTCACCTAGGTATCTGACATGGCTTAGCAGACTTACAGATAAGTGTCTGAGTCATATATCACATCACTGGTCATGGTATTAACCCATTGCTTCTGGTTTTCTGCCCTGCAGAACAGCATGATACCGAGTGGTTTGACTTGGGAGGAAATGTTATATCCATTATACCAAAAGTACAAAAACTACATTACATGGGGAGACCAGGATTTACTAAATATAATTTTTTACTTTAACCCAGGTAAGTAATGATTCTTGGAGTCATGGTTATGTGTGTTAAGAAAATTTCTGGAACTCAAAAAAATTTTTAAAAGTACGATTTTTAAAAATTATTTGTTATTTATAATATGCAATGAACTCTGACCTGAAGTTAATGTGTGCACTCAGGATTTACAACCTATGAAAACACTTCTGAAAGTGGTGTGGGTAGCAGGGCTCAGACTTGGGTCCATTGAATAAGTAAATCTGTCTTCTGGAGATTCCGGGAAAATAAGGAAGTATAACATTAATAATCAAATGCAGGAATGAAGTTCAAATTGTATGTGTGCTTAAGAGTGTCACTGGACCAGGGTCTAGCTGAAAAAAATGTTGTTTCAGATGTTTATCTGAATGTGAAATTGCCAGGCTTTTCCAAAGCCATGCTCTATTTTTCTGAAATTCAGATGAATTCTGAGATTTATGCAGATGAGTTACAAAGCTAATATAAACAGGAACTGGTCACAGCCATATCTTGTCTTAAACTGTTGCCCTCCCTATTTTTGCTCCTTTGCTAAAAGTTACTTGTTGAGAAAAATGCTCCCAGCATCTCAGCTGAGCGATCCAGCCTCAGCAGGCACCAGGATGGTATTATCTATATTCTGCTGCTTAGACTCTTGTGTTTTCTACTCTTCTAGCTTGCTCTGGGACTCTTGAGGAGCTACAGAGCACTTCATGTCTCTCAAAACCTTGTTCTGGGAGAACAGCTGGCCTAACACACCTGTCCCAATCTGGGCCAGCATGACCAATATGGATGTACTTGTCAGCCCAGTGAAATGTCATATTTGGTTCCTGGCTGTCACTCTTGCACAGTGCCTCCATAAGCAGCTTGTAACATTTTTGGTTTGTCCTTTGTTTCCTCTTGAATTGGACTTGTGTTCTCATGAGTGTGTAGTTCCAAGGAACTGGCAAGTCTAGGCATCTTTATTTTAAAAGGGTGTGACTTTTTCCACAAGTGCTGAGACAGTTTTTGGAAATTCAGCCCCTTGCAAGTATTTTGCACTGATCACACAGAAATTACTTCAGGCACTTCCAAAACCAGTAACATGTGAGAAATGCAAGGATTTCAAAATTGGAGCATAGTACGTGCTTCCCAGAAAAGCTGAGAACCTTAATTCGTGCCTCTGAATGGATGCTGAGTATCAATCTTACTTGCTTTTCTGTTTCCTATGTGACCTTGTATTCCCTCAAGTGATTTTAAGAACAGAATAAGTTTGGATTTATCTTCATTTATTGTGTTCCCTTTTCTTTTTCTCTAAGGAGTCATAGGGTAGGTAATTGGATATACACAAATCCAGGCAAATAAAAGGAGAGAGCAAAAGCAAAGCAATAAGCTGACATCTGTTTACTGCAGACAGATGTCAAACATCAGTGTCCCTGGTACACTGTGTATTACCCTCAATCCCAGGGAAAAATAAAGTGGAAGAAATCTTCATTATGAAATCATAAGTTAATTCCCAAAAAGAAATGAGTGTTACAGGAATAGGGTCTACTGGAGGAAGAAGATGATGAAGCCAGATTAGATGTGAAGTCAAACTCAAGCTGCTAACTTAAGTGTGGAAGAAAAAAAAAAAATTGCAAAAATACTTTAGTTTTGTGATGAGAGTATTCTCTATCAAATCCACATGTTGAGACCATTTTTCTGCACCGTAAATCTGCCTTTTCCTTGTAACTGGTAAATAATTTTTTGCAATTTACGTAACATTAGGCTGCACAAGAAAACAAAGAACTGGATATAATTAAAACAGAAAACTAGACTTTCCTGAGGTTTTAAACTGCTGGATTGTGGAGGCTGGCTTGGGAAGGAATCAGGACTGCTGCAGGTGGCTTTTGTTTTTTTTTAGAGTCAGTGTGTTGGCTTAAAAATACTCAGAACTGTGTTGCCTGGGACCTGAAGGGATGGCCTCTTTTTCCCAGCTCTAAGGTCTGTTTTGAGGATGAATGGATCTGAAGGCTCACAGGGCAGCTAGAGCTTGAGCCCAGCGGTGACAGCAAAAAATGCGCAAAGGTGTCACGGTGAAGAGAAGATCAGGAATACTTAAGTGACATGTATGAAAGCTAATAAGCACCTGATGGCATCCTCTCCCCACAGTGACCTGCTGATGAGCTGTATGTGCAAACATCTGTTCAGGGTTACCAAAAGGATCCCTGTTAAGTGTAACAGGGTTTGGATCAGGTGTTACTGCTCTTCCTGCTCTTTCAGCAGCACTGGGGAGCAATTCTGAATGTGTGATAGGTCAGACTGAGTGGAAAGCACTTGCAATCTACCCTTTCTGGAGAAGTCTCCTGCTAGAGAGGCCTCAAGGGAAAAAATGTTTCAGAAACTTTGTCTCCTACTTCAAGAACCACACTGGACCAGCTGCAGACTTCCTGGGAAAGTAGGAAAGGCCAAGTGAAGAATTCAGTCTTCAGTGCTTCTGCTGGCATCATGCAGTGTTTCGTTATACTCCATTTCTGAAGCAAAATGGTCACAGGGAGTGGTGTGATTTATTATAAGCGTATTACAAATACTGTGGATGCATGGAGAAAGCTTAAAAAAAAAAATCAAAAGGAGAAAGGAGGTTATAAGCCCTTTTGAGAAATTAGACTCATCTTTAAATAACCTAAACCTGTGAAATTAATGGATGACAACTCTTAGGAGGACTGGGGGTAAAATACACTACCTCTCCTGCTCTTCTGTATCTCAGTATAACAAATGGTTGTAGCCTCAGTGAAAGCTTCAGCAGCAAACATTGGATATCCTTTGAAAGCTTTCCCATGCTGTCTCCGGAAGGATTCAGAATTTTGCATAATACTTGCTGCTCTGTGTGCTTCCCTAATTGTTTGTGTAACTCCAGAAACTTCTTATGAGGGCAGAAGACCCTGGATAGTGCCACCTGATGCTTACCCCCTGGCTTTGATTTTTGTCACTTTTAGCTTTGTAAAATGCTCCCTTGTCTTATGTTTGCACCCAGTCTTTGTGTTGTCCTCTCCTTCTGTTAGTTCAAGTCTAACAGTGCTGAGATTTGTATAGCCATCCCCTGAGGAAAGGAAGCTGCTGCATCTAGCTGCTGCTTGGGATGTTTGCAAAAAAAGCAACTAAAATTTTTCCAATCATCAGTCCCAGGTTTTCCACAGAAACCTGGTTTAATTTGTTGTAACTCTTGTTTGACATGTCTTTTCTTTCTTCCCCTTCCGTCTCCCTGGACCAACATTGGCAGAGTGTCTCTATGTGTTCCCATGTCAGTGGAACTACCGGCCTGATCACTGTATGTATGGAAGCAACTGTAAAGGTGCAGAAGAGGAAGGTGTGTCTATTCTGCATGGAAATAGAGGTGTCTACCATGATGACAAACAGCCTACATTCAAGGCCCTCTATGAAGTGATACGTGATGTAAGTCTTCTGTCCCGATAGAGACAGTCCTTTTATTTCCACGTAGATGCTGCTTATACTGGGTCACTGTGCTTTGTGTATACCTGTCAGACACCAAATAACAAGGTTGCTTTGGTCTCTCCTGTCTCACTGCATGTGTGTATTTGGGGTGGCTTAAATGATCCCCCTTCATATTATAGTAAACTTCTAATAAAAATGCTGATACGTTGCTTTTCTGGAATACTGGAGGTAGAAAAGAAGTGCTTGAATGGAGTTCTCCCTGCTGGTACTGCAGCTCTGGCCCCTAAGTACCTGGCGAAAGCTTGTCTTTCCTGAGCGAGCACCTAGAGCCTCTGAGCCCGTGGAAGGCAGAAGCTTGCATACAGACACATCCGTATTCCCACTTCGGCTGTTGTGTGTGTACGACTCCACTCTCAAATACATGTCTTGTTACAGTATCCCTTCGCTAGTAAACCTCCTTTAAGTGCAGACTCTACAAGTACAGTTTCTGGGAAGTTGGCTATTTCAGGCAATACTCCCAGGCAAACTTTTCTGAAAGCAAGCACTGTCACTCTTGAGTGTTTGAAGTTGACTGGCTTTGATGATACTCTGGAAGGTGAGGGAGAAGTCACTTACCTATATAAGGTTTTATCTTGCAGAAACTTTAAAATGCCATTTTGTAACTAGTGAAAACTAATAATTCTTTTTCTTTTCTTTAGTTTCCGTTTGAAGACAATCTCTTCCAGTCTTTGTACTACCCACTGCAGTCTAAGTTTCTGGATACAGTGCACACTTTATGTGGGAGAATTCCACAAGTATTTTTGAAGCAAATTGAGAAAACTATGAAGAAGGTGTATGAAAACCGTGTCATTGTATACTTGGGGGCCAACCACAGATACTAAATGTAGCTGCATTTTTACACAGAGTTTTTAATTCTTGCACCCCATCTCATGAAGCATGTAAATGAAGAGTATGAACTCCTTTACCGAAACTCAGAATTAAAATATTTTCCTTATCCAATTTCCTAATAACCCCTGAAGTTACAAAAACAGAGGAAATCCTGGAAGTCTACCTAAACTGTCCTTTCCTAGGCCTTTTGTTCTCTTCCTGCATTTATTCTTGGTTGCAACAGGGAGAGGTGATGATTCTCACTTTTATTTGACGAGTTTAGTTTGGTTATTTGAGTACAGTTGTATTCACTGTAACTTTGAAGCTGTACAAAAGCTTGTCCTGATTTTAGGCTTGATAAAGAAGTTACAGTTTCAGCTAAATAACATAGGGAATATAACTTGATAGGGCAAATATTCTTGACTGTCATGAGAATGCTGAATTACAGAAAAGATCACTCTTGTGTAAGGATAAGTTAAAATTTACTGTGGTAAAGGGAGAGTATTTACTTAAAATTGCACTTCTGTCTGAAGGTGTATTACCTGCTATTCTTCACATGTAGGACCTAAGATTTCTCTTACTTTAAAAGATTAGGGGAATAGAAGTGCATATTTACTTTATATTTTACAGCACTTTTTGTCTAGTGATTGACATTTTCCTTTCTGCTCTTCAGTAGCTTTGTAAGGGCTTCCCATGAAGGAATTACAAGAAAAATAATTACAGCATAAATAGGAAAATCATGGACAAGAAATAGGAGGTGAATGCGGTGGAAGCTGTGGCACCTGCACAGCTAATAGACAACAGCAAGAGAATCCTTCCTTGTGTGGAGTACAGCCATGGTCTTCCCCTCCAGTCTCTTACAGTTTAAAGAATGTATTCCCTAACTTGGTAATACTAATTACATTAGACATGGGCCAAGAATGTTGTAAGTGTACAAAACCAGATACTATTCATCTGTTTTTCTCTGTAATTAATCCTCTTCAGTTGCTGTTTACTGCACAGTAACAGTGGTATGCCACCAAAACCGTTCTTCCATCCCTACATTGGGAGACTACGGATGCTGCCTCTGACTCCCCTTTTCTGCTTTGCCAGAAATTTGGGCACAGAAATGAATTTCTGCCTGGCACTTCTGTTCCTGGAAGTCCACAGTTTTATGCCAGGATCATAATTAATAGCCTCAAAGTGAAGAGGATACAGAAAAGTTTTGATGTCTATTTAAAATACTTAATTTAGATTTTGAAAGTATGATAGAATATGCACAGACAAGAGCTTATTAAAACTTGCAGTAGCTGAAAGGTGCTTGGGGCAAATCACTGGGGAACTGAAAGTGAGGCTCCCCGAGGGCATTTTCTAAGTGTAAGCCCTGAGGGGTGTGTGTAGGTGAGGGCTTGAAGAAAACGGCTGAGAAAATGATCTTACTTTTCAAGTCCGTTCAGCAAAAAAAAATTAGCTATTACTTGGAACTACTCACTTTAATAGGCAAAGTAGGCAAGGGGTGAGGAGGGCAAGATAAATGAAGCTTTTCTCTAATGAAAGGGACTGATACAGATTATATATCCTGTACATGTAACACATTAGAAGTATTTGGGGGGTGTGGATGAGGGAAAGGATATGTTTTGTAAGTTAAAAAGTAGGATTTCTGAAGAACTGCAGTTTTGGGGGTTTCTGCCCTATCCAGTGAGGACTGATGCACAGTTTCATCAAACTCCAAGAGAAAGTCCTTTGAGCTTGCACGCTCCTCTCCTCTTGTGGCAGCTCGTGAGAGGAGGGAAGATCGGGCCTTGCTGGCATCTCAGGCTGCCAGATAAACAGCCTGTACACAGGATGGAGTGCCGAGGAACTTTTTCCAAACGCTAGGGTGTGAAAATGTCCATGACGCATCCCTAAGCGTGCTAGGCAAATGACACGAGTAAAGGAGGTGTTAAGATGGGTAAGTGGCATACGGTCTCGGTCCTAGCAGATTCACTGCTGCTCTGTGCTGCAGACAAGACGAACGGAAATGTGCGTTGTTTGTGCCTCTGTGTGCTGCAAATTCTCATCAACAACCTCTGCGTGTTTCTGACTCGGATCCGTTATCTTGCAACCTTTGCCACAGAAGTGTAAATCGACGTGCAAAAGACAGAGGCAGCTCTGCATCTATTTTGATCGAGAGCCTGGGCCCCAGAAAGGCATTTAAACTTAAGTGTAGACATTCCTGTCTCTTGCAATTTGCCTTACTATTTTCTGTTTTTACCTGAAGTTTTGGTTGCCACTTAAAAAGAACAGTCTATGTCTAAGTACAGAGAAAAGCTTGAAAACAACCCAAATGAATCTTGAAGACTTCAGAGCCATAAGACAATGAAAGGAGAATTCAACATGCTGTTTTAAAAAGTTTGAGATATTGTAAGCCTAACGTACAACAGGTAAACCTTTTAGACTAGCAGTGCAGAGAACTTGTAAAAAGTATTAGCTTGCTTTTTGGTCTTTATTTCGAAGTATTGGGGTAAAGCTGACTGTAGGTCAGACAAGGCTAGACGAGACACATGCTGGGCACTCAGAATTCCTCCTTTCTGTGGTATCTACAAGCCACAGAAAATTTCAGAGCAAAAGTCTTGTCCAGACAGTTGTAACTCCAGTGTTAAGCCTCTGAAGTTGAGGAGGCTGTGATTGTGTAAGCTGTGATTCAGCAGAACCTCGCAACTATGGGCACATTAAAATGAAGGAGTGGAATTCATTACAAAACAAAGGCATTATTGCATATAAAATGATTAGAGATTACAGCAGTGCTTTTTATGTTTACAGGAGGTGCTACATTATGCTTAGAAAGAACTGTGTTATGTTCTCAACAGCTATTAAAATATATGAAGTACATGCTTTAACATGAAGACTTTTGTTAGTGTAATATCAACTTGCAGGGAGAATGGGGGAGGTTCCTTCCCTGCTATGCTTTTTCTGAGAAAAAAAGCTACAATTTGAGCTCTCCAAAGTGTTTTAAAACAATTATGTAACTTTGATTTTGTTGTGTTGTTAGAATTATTAATTTATATTTTATTACAGCTTCTAAAACCATGTTATATTTTGGTTTTAACAGTAGTTCATTCTAATTTTAATCTTATTTAGAAACCAGATTTAATTCATTTTGTATTTCATACTTGTGGCTAATTCCTTCTTAATTAGCCTTCATTTATTTTAATAATGGGATGTGTAAATACTTATATAGACTTTATATCATAATTTCCCCTTCTTCTCATGTATTTTAGTTATTTTCAATGGTATAATGTAACCAAAACACCTTTGCCAACGTAACACCTTGTGCAGTGTCGTCATAACATACAGGGGAAACAAAAATAAGTTTTCCGTGAATGAATGGAAGCTCCAGCACATGGAATGTATTGGTAACAAAAGGAGAAGAATCACCTTTCACACTGAGAAAGAAACAGCAGGGTCCAGCCCAGAGCACTGTGGCGGGGTTATTTGGACATAAGCCCTAACCCAGCAGATGTTTGACACTCTGAATTTTGCTCATGTAGTCAGTAAGCTTATATGCAATGCATAAACGTGTAACCAAGTCCTTGCTGTATCAGCGTCAAATATTCAGGTTTTAAATTTGCTATGTTATACTTGAACTTGCCGAAGATAGATAAATAGGGGCTTTTTATTAAGAGCTGCTGAGCACATCCTTTTAGCCCAAAGCCATTTAAGTAAGTGTCAGGCTATCTATCAGTGCACATTGTACAAGAGCTGCCAGAGTGGGAAGCGTTGGGCTGCATCGTTGATATAATGTGAGTTTTTCTAGGCTATTTGCCTGCATGTTACAAAGTGGGCTCAGATAGCTCCGCTGTCACTTCGCTTACAGGTGGAAACTGGAAACTGCTCTCTGTGTGTGTACACGAGAGCAGGTGTATAGAGAATTCTGTACCTTTATCATTTAATTGCTTGTGTATTTTTATTTGACAAGTGCACCAGTTGTTTATAGCTCCCAAGGAGGCCTAGCAGTGCATTTCTGTGTTGATCAAGATCCTTTGGCTTATAGTACAAATAAATGAAGTTTTAAGCAAGCTCTGTATTTTGATAGTTTCATTTAAATATAACGTGTGTGTGTGTGTACTGAGTCTGGTTGTGCAGGAGTTTAGTATTAGTGATGGTATAGTGTACCTATACAGGGTATGTCTGCATGGAGCAGAGAACAATGTTACTCTTACAGTTTTACACTTACCATAGTGAGAGAATTGTTATATTGGATATGTTACTGAAAGAGACAAATACATACATTTAACTTTCCTCAAAGTGCTAATGGGTCATGTTGCAACTCCAGTTGTGTTAGAGACCATAGATCAGAACCTGGTCTCAAAGGAAAATGAAGTTTTACTTTTTACTTATTATTTCTTGGAAATCTGCTCCTTAGAGGATTTGGTCATTTAGCATCATTTCCCTTCCCTCTTGTATTTAATTTTGTTGTTTTGACACTCTTGTATGGTCACTGCTGCACTGTCCTTGGTTGTGCTGTGACATCTCTGTGTGACAGAAGCTTGTGAGTTGTCTATTCAGCCAAACCTGTTGTCTGCCTGGTGATGAAATTGTTTTCTCGCTTGCTCAACTTGCTGAGCCGTGTGGTATGCTGGGCTCAGTCACACTCTTTGAAGTCAGGAATAAAACTCCTATTGATATTCATGAGAGGAGGTAAGGCTGCCTGTCACACAATAGCGCTCTGTGTAGCGCTGCTTCATCTCTGCCTGGGAGGTGTGGAGGTGGCGGGGTGTTGGTTACACGCTCCATAATCAAACTGGTCAGTGATGTCCCGATCCAACGTTTTCACTCGCAAGCGTGGCTTCAGTCAGTATTGCTGGCAGAGCAGATACAGTTTTTCCAGGGTACAGATGAGGCAGAGGTAACACAGGCACAACAGCAAACAGGGTGGGCCCTGACCTGGTGCTGGTGAATCAGAGGAATGGACCTGGACTGTGATTTCCCCATCCCTGTTGCCATATTGCTGGATTTCTTAGTTCAGTCTGAGTCTCGTTGGCTGCAGATTGGAACAAATCAACTCCGGGTTCCCTGAGGCCAGGCCGTGGAGCCTGGTTACCCACCGCTGAGGGACCTGGGTACTGCAGTAGCCTTGTTCTCCCTGCCCTCGCTGCTGTACGCGCGTTGGTAACTGGCTCGGACCCCAGGAGATGTCCTTGTCGCATTGTTGTGGAGCACAAGTCTAAATGGAGCTCAGCTGGGATTTTGCACTCATTCTCATAAGCCTGATCCCAGTAGTGGTAACTTCTCAGCATGTTCTGTGACATTTAGAGCCGAGAATGAAGTACAGCTAACCAGAAAACAGGTGCAACTTTAATACTAGGATAAATCTTGACACTTTATCAACTTTAGCACAAACTGGATGATTTAATTTCCAGTAATTGCTTTCCTACTGCTTCAAGAAGAGATGAATCTCCTAAGAATCAGGTACTTGTAACCATAAAGGAGCCAACTTTCAGGGAATGTCTGCTTCTCTCCATCAGCTAAAGTCATATATGATGCTAGTAAATGGACGCCAAGTACCCCTGCAGAGGTGGGGTGGCACAGGTACAGGGGCTGTCCCCCACAGAGGCTGGAAAAGTTTCCCCCACTCTGCTCTTGAGGCAAGTGCCTGTCCACTGGGCTCCACACCGACTGCTGCCTCCCGTTGCCAGGAGAGACAGAGATGCTATTTGTGCTTTAAAAGAAATAGCAATGTTTGGAAATTTTGCTTTCATTCTGGATAGGAGTAATAAACAAACTGTCAACACTTCCTTTGAAATGAAAATGGAAACCGGGACAAAACACCAAAATAAGAATCAGCATTTAAGATTAACAAAGCACTTTGTTAATGTTTTCTTTTGAGGTATTTTGTTTTGACTATTAACATTTCTATAAATATACAGTAATTGCTGATGTTATTTTGTGAAACTACACTATAGTCCAAAAATGTGTAAGTGTCTTAGATCTAAACTAAACTATTTTGCTGCTCATACTGAAATAGTGATGCTGCAATGACATGGCCTCTTTTTTCTTTAAAAAAAGTGGCATGAGTTGACCTGTTCCTGCAAAAAACCTGTTGCCATGTCTTTCTGAAACAGGATAGTTTCCTGCTGTGGTGTTTAGAACGTGCAAAGCAGGTGCCTTCTCAGGGTACACACCTTTAAAAAGAGATCTTCCTTTTCTGCTTGGTGCTTCTACAGGGCAACTTGTTTTGACTCCTGGCTTCCTCACACCTGAGGCTCCAGGTGAAAAAAAATAGTCTGGTTTTAACCTGAGTGTTCTCGCAGTTTGTAGAGCAGGCTACAAGAAGCTTTCTGTTCTCAGGATATGCTGGGAGGGAGGTGTGAGAAAAGTGCAATGGGCTTGGAATAATATGAGAAAAACATGGGGGAGCTTGATGTGTGTCAGCGTAATGGTTAATGGCTAACCTAGGTAAAGCCCAGAATGTTTATCGCATCTAACTGTTCCTTTTTTTTGTTTCATTTCCCTGTGAGTGCTCTTTCAAAATAAAAACTCACACAAATATGATTTTTCTGTTTTCAGCCTTTTCTGGATTTAAGGCACCATGTGTGAGCTATTATGATCTTTTGATACTCCTAAGTCTTCTGGATCTATTAAAAGTCTATTAAAAGCCTATTAAAGATTTTTAGTCATTTTCTCAAATGAGAGTGTTTTGCTGATTAGGGATATCAATTAAGCTTAGACACCAGAGTGAAAAGAGCAGGCATATTTTACTCAAAATAACTAAATAATGTAACAGAATAATACAGAAAACATACAGTAAGAAAAGACAGAAGAGTGTACTTAAATAGGAAAATACAGGGTAATGCATCAAATCATTACTACCTGAGAAAGTGAATAGTGATTAAGATCCATCACCACTTGCATACTTTACCATCATCCAGACCCACAGTGACTGGGGAGCCCCAGTTACAGCGAGGGTTTGCAGAGCCTGTCCCTGCAAGTGGGAAATCCTACGCGGTGTGTCCACCCATAGGTGAGGCGTCCAAAGTCACTGCAGGTGGCTCCAGCCTTGTATACTAAAAATCAACAAGCCAGAATAACTGGCACGTTTGTTTTGAGCGGAACACCTGGTTTCAGTCTCTCATTAGATTCCCCCAGAGCCTGGCCAGGGCTCAAGGGAGAAGCTAAGGGAGTTTCCCTCCTTATCTCATTTATTTATATTCTCTTTAAAACAAGGCCATATGTCTGTCCCAAGGCTGGACAGCTGGCTTCGGGGCTTTGTTAACTTACCCCTACACAGAGAAGAAGAAGGATACATTCAGGATAGACATATTTTCATTAAATCCATCACCAGTAATGAGTATATGATAGCTACATCTTTCATTAATGAGCATACACATTTTGTTAACAACTACATTAGTAGTCATTAACTATAATTTGTTAATGACTACTAGCAGCTTCAGCTCGGGGCCTGTTGCTCAGGCTTCAATACTTCCACCTTTTACATCAGAATAGGTGGTTTGTTATAACTTAGTATAATACCTATTAGCACAGTGATTATCAGTTATACAGGATTCATCTATAGGTCAACTCTGACTTGAGCTTATTGTCCAAGCCTTAGCACTTCAGGGACATAATTTGTTTTGAAGTGGCTATTGTATACAGGAAAAAACAAAAAACTTTTCCATTTTGAATGGTTCGGAGACAGTTTTTTAGTGTCATACCAAGTACCATACTTGGGATTCTGCAGCTGTCAACTAAAAATCAAACCAACCAATCAAACCATACCCCTAACCTCCTTTTGTAAACCCTTTGATATGTATCGATGTATTTTCTGAAGATCTAAGTGGGACTTAAAACATAGATTTGTTCTATTTGTTTCTTATTGTTCTCACTATTTCAATTCCATTGCATCTCACCTGCTTAATATTGTGTTGAATTGCTACAGATTCTTTCAAAGCACACTAATCAATTTTGGTTCAAACTGAGCTGAAATACTTTACAAATTGCTGTCGCACATCACTGTATGAAATTACTTTAAGTCAGGTTAGGTCAGGAATCTCCAGATACCTAATCTAAGCTTCATTACTGACAGCCAAAGTATCTGCCAGTCCTACACCCTACATCATTTTAATCAACGTCGGGCCTAGGGATCTGTGCCCAGGGCTTGGACAGTCTATAATTCTGTGGAAACTTCCCAAAATCTTACAGTCCTAAACCTCAAGAACCAGGCTTTGTTGTTTGTTGTGGAGTTAAAGACCTCCCAGGGCAGCCTGATAAACTGGCCCAGCCGAGCCTGTGCTGCTGCCGAGACACGTATGTGCCGTCCCTCCGCTTTCCCCGTGCGCGGCTGCTTGTTCCTTGCATTGGCTGTGCCGGGGGAGCCGCTGATGGTGGTGAGAATGGTGAGAACTCTACAAAAATGATGGCTTTCACCTGGGTCGACGTGAAGGAAGGAACAGGAAATGCAGGAATGCCCTTTGGGGTAGTGCACATTAATCTCTTACAGATCCATCTCAATCAGCAATATATTTTCTGCCCTTTTTTTTTTTTTTTTGGTTTTGTCTGCAAAGGGCACGACTGCATTGCTGTTGCTTGGTTTCTAGTTCTAACTTCTGTTGGTATTTCAGGAAGGTGAGAACATGGAAGTACATAATTGTGCTATGTAACTCAGACGTTACATCTGTGTCTTCCTTCAGCACTGATGAATGTGAACCTAAGTCTTCTCAAATCAGTGCTTGATCTGAGCTTCTCAAGAGTAAGGCCAAATAAGATAATAAGAGATTTGTCCAAGAGCATCAGGCAGAACTGGACTCATACTTTAGGCAGGACCCTGGTCCTGCTCTCTTTGAAAACTCTCAAAACATAAGTTTTGCAGAAACTTGAAAAAAATCTAAAACATAAATCTGAACAAGGCTTTGTGTAAGTTTAGTGCAAGAAGAAAAACAAAGTTTGGGTTGTCAACCAATTTCTCATTGTTCTTCAGCTAAATGTTTAAAACCACCACATCTCCTTTCCTAACAAGATGATATTTTTTCATTGTTGATTCCCAGTAAATACAAGCAGCACTGGGAGCTGACACAAAATGAAATCATACTCTCTGTGTATGTTTTATTACAAGGTGTGCCAAATAACTTCCCAAGAAGAGTAATTATAATTTCTGTTTCACTAATGAAGAAACTCAGGTGTGATTGCCTCACTCATTTGCTGGGGATCACACAACAAATCAATGATGAAACTATGTACAAGCCTTTTTGTATTCTAGGATTATGTTTAAATGTTTCTCCTTTGAAAATGGAAGGAAAAGGTGATACGCTGTGAATTGAAATATTTTTCAGTTAGTTGAGGGGAAGTGGGTTTCAAAATATACGAACCTCCCCTAAGCTGAGCTTCATCCTGAAATGTATTTGAAATAATCTTTGTTGCCATACAAATATACAAGTCATTTGTGTGCTTTCTTTGCTTTATTTCCATAGAAATAATTGTGGTTTTTATTTTGTTCCTGCTCCAGAGGATATGGTTCTAGTATCCTCAGAAACAGGTAGATATTATTTGCGTATCTTTAAATATTTTCCCTGAAACAAAGCAAAACAAAACAAAAATATCCCAGAGTTTTCATTAAATCTACATGTCTGTCGTTGAATTTCCAGGACCTCTTGATGTTCAATGTTTGTCTTTTTTCTTTTTTAAGTTGATTCAATTAAAAATATGTTTCCTGTAGAAATGAAAAAGGTTTTGCAAGGACATTATTTGAAAAACTAGTCAAGTGGTCTTTTTTCCTCTAATGGGGGGAGGAAGAGAGAGAGCAGGCTGAAAAATGGAAAGCATTTTCTCTTGCTGCTCCTCCAGTGGTAGGAGAGCAGGAGGCGAAAAGACAAGGAATGTGGCTTTATTGTTTATTTTCTGTAAGTTGGGGAATGACATCTTTTAAAAATGAAAGATTCCCGTCTCTCTGAAATACTTTCTTGGTGCAGAGTTTTTGTAGTCGGTTTGGTAGATTTATGTGCACATTCTCTATCAGTGAAGAGTACCAAAACGAGAACTTTGAGAGAGAAATGAGACAATTTCTGTTGTGTCAATACATGCAGGGATTTGAAGGTGGTTGTAAAACTGAAAGTTCTCCATGAATTAGATTTGAGTTTTTCCATTGCTTTCCACAGTTGTCTACTATCTTTGAAACACACAGGCATGCTGTCTTTTTTTCATGATTGCCTGTATTTTGTCATTTTAATTAAAACCTCTTTCAATGCGAAGATACTTGTATTCAGCACATAACATTTTGTCTCTCTTCCAAAAGTTTTGGCTTTGTCTGGCATGAGCCCACGAGGGGCAATGATTCAGTTAAGCTTACTGAATGGAGTTACCAGCTAAGGGGCAGTCTGAATGCCACTGGGCAGTGTTTCTTATGCATCTTACACCTGTGTAAACTCTAAAATGCTGTCGTTTTTTAGAGTTAGAATAGATTTGCTATCTAGTCTGACCAAATGGTCAGCGTCATCCCCAACGTACCATGGTGATAATTTATTTAATATACTACAGATATGTGATAAATGCTACACTTCAGAAAAGTCCACTTTTTTTCAAAATAAGAAATAAAAGGATCAGAATGAAACCAGAAGTTTTCCCCTATCAGGCAAATCCTGCAGAAATTTTCCTATTAGTTTGTCTCTTACTTTTTAGAGACAAGATGTGAGAGCGGTGGCCCGCTGTGGTGTCACCCACCCTTGGAGAAGGTCTGTGTTACAGAGCAGCACCAAGGAAATGTTTAACTTGCAAGTAGCAAAGGTGCAGAAAGCGTGGGGGCTGCACACATACCTACTGCATCATGCAGCCAGGAATCAAACCTCACCTGTTACTTTCTGAGTGCAAAGAAGTGGTGGCTCTGAAGGACTCAATAAAACAGTTGAGATTGTTTCATTCTATTACAAGCTGTAAAATTAGTTTTATATTTCTGTACAGAGTGTAGTACAAGAATTTAGAAAAAGCATATTACTTTTTTTTACTTGCAGTGAAGAAATGCTGTTTTCCCAGTTTTCAACAGTAATTCTAGGTATCTTGGGAACAACTCTTTTTTTTTTTTCTTTAATGTTTTTTTTGTTTTAAAAGAACAGGCTAGCAACAGAACTTTCAAAACTGGCAGTTTTGTAGGTTTGGGTGAGACCCGTAAATGGAACGGGATGTTGTTTAGGATGATTGAATTTGCTCTCCTAGGGTTTTCTAATTAGGTTGTATAACCGTACTAGACTTTCCTATGCATGTGTTTACGCCTCTCTAGGCTTGTTTTGGCTGGTGGGATTCTTTAAGAGCAATCATGCTGGGAAATGCAGTTCCTCAGGAAGATTTGAAAATTGAGAGCATGTGATCAGCTCTGAGAATTATTACAAAGAGCAAGCTGTGCTGGGGATGTGAGCTAATGGGATATCTGGGGTGAAATGCACTCAGCTGAGGTATAGAAGTTATTTAAGAGAAGCTGTGCTCTGGGAAAGTTCTGGTTTCTTTTTTTGCTGAAGGCTGTAACGGTAAGCCAGTATTTCTGTTACTTTAACTGGGCTTCGATACCTCTTTTAAAATAATAAAGTGGACCTCAGAGAAAAGGACAAGGCTACCCTATAAGCTGAATTGATTCACCCTTTTCTGTTGTTGGTGCACCTGCATAGAGGCCCCAGGGCTTCTGTTTTCAGCCCAGTCTCCCCTGCTTGCTTCTCCCGTCCTCTACCAACTCTTTTCACAACGCAGCTCTTCCTGCATTGAAGAGATTTTTCACTTGCTCACCGTGTAGAATCCCCACTCATGGTTGGCAGAGGGAGGATATTGTTAATGCTGCAGACACTGTGTTATTGTCTAATTATAAAAGCAGACTAATGTAATTTTGGTTAATAGAGGTGTCTAACGCTGAAAAGGTATGCATGCTTACAGAGGGCTTGAGGCAGGGAGGGTTGTGGTAGCAGAGCTGCAAGGGCAAGATGGCCAGTAATGCAAATTGGTAACAGTGTCCATGTCTCTATGATGAGCAAAGTGGTCGGAAGAAGAACAGCAGCTAAATTCACTGTGGTTTTAATGCCATCTCATGCACTGGGGTTTGTTGGGTTTGGTTTTGGTTTTATCCCTTGGAGGTTTGGGCAAATCCTATCTTCTGTTTCTCTGGTCGGTTATTTGGTTAATAGGGTTAATGCTGCTGGCTGGCTGCAAGGGAACACAGAACACGAGACAACGTACCAAGAAGTAAAAAAGTGCAAAGTCCTAAGTATTGTTGAGATTTCTCATGTAATTTACGTCCAGTGGGGAATGCCATTTTCTTTTTAAGAAGCTGAGAATCTGTGGCACAAAAAAAAACCCAAACAAAAACCGACAATTCCTTTGCAAAACACTTAAAAGTAGTAACACTTTAAAGGTGCACATAAGAAAGCTTCCAGCTAGTCATACTTGGTCAGTGAGAGTTCCAAAACACTAAATCTGAGGTGTCTGTACCTGCTCTAAACTATTTCTGAGGTTTGATAGGTGCTTTTTTGTAGCTCCCCATTGTGTGGTGGTACAGGAGCGCAGCAGCTCTGCTCTCCTCATGCCTACAGCCACAACCACAGCTCAGCTCTCCGCTCAGGCTAGAAGGGTGACTCGTCCCCCTCCTCTCACGTGCAGGTTGCAGGGTTCCTACCACTAAAATCCACATTTGGCCCTGCCAGGTGCCCTGAACAAGACCTGTTCCTTGGGGTCAGTTTGTTAACCCATGCTGCCACTTTTCCCTCCTCGCGTTGGCCAGGTAGCGAGGCTCGCCAGGGTTCATTAGCTCCCCCCTGCCTGACCACAGCCTCCACAGAGAACCCAGAACTTTTTGTAAGGTCTGCTTATTTTAACAGAGGTTTTCATAATGGTATAAAATGAGGATTCTGTACAGCGTGTCTGTAAATGTGAAACCTTAAATGCCCTATTAGTATCATGTAGTCCCCCAACAGTCAAGGACTTGAAAGGTTCTTGATTTTGTAAGCCATACATCATTTAAATAAAAGTTGGGGTTTCTGTATGATGCAGTTGCCAGTGGAGATGGTTGCTTGCACGCCTTGTGGATCATTCCCTGCATGATAAAATCAACACAAGGGGTCAAAGAAAGCAACTTGCAGCACGGGAATGCTTGCTATGGGTGCCAAGTTCATCTCTTAGCTATTTGTGGTGGTCCACAAACTGTGTCACTGTGCTGTGACATTAAGCAGCATTTCTAAGAAATGTAGCTTTGCTGGAGATTTTCTGCTGTCAGACTGGCACCTGGAAGAGTGGAGAAGTTAGTGCAGCCATTGGCATTATGATCTTTTTAGGGACTCCTCTGAGATGGTGTGGCAGAGTTGTCGTTTCTGCCGTAGATGGCTGATGTGCTCTTGCTTGTGCTCAGGCCGGTGCAAGGCCGGGCTGGCCCTGGCCGTGAGAGCTGCCGGAGGACGGACACCTCTGTGCCCATGGCTGCCTGCAAGTGCCAGCCTTGGGAGGAGACTGGGATGTGATCCAGGGCTATATCGGGATTTCACCTAATCGTAAACCAGTACAGAATGTGCCAGGTCACATATGCCTAGAATAACAGCTGGCATCGATATTTGGCTACCTTATTTACAACTTTGTTGTATGTGTGTTAGAAATGAACATTTCCCTTTCTTTCCAGGAACAGCCACCACATGTCCTTCAGTCCTACCAAAGCATTTGGGGTGGTCAGGCGGGCATGTGGCCAGCTGGCTGCTGGGCTAGAGCCCCCAACCTGCCCTGTGCCCAGCTCCCCTCCCGCCGCGCCTAGGGACCTTGTCCAAAGAGGAGCGACAAGGAGCTGCCCGGACTTCACCTCCTCCTCGTTAGAGCCGTAGAGGTGGCGCGGGGTGAGGGAAGGGGTGAGCCCCAGGGCCACAGGTAGCGCGTGCCGGGTTGGGGCGGCTCTTGGGTTTGAAGGTGCACAAAAGCGGGGGAGAGGCGGGTAGAGCGAAGAAAGGTGAAGATAGCTCCTTCTTGAGAATAAAAAGACTGGCCCACCTGTGCCCAAGCAGGTATCAGACTTGAGGGTGGGGAAGAGCAGCCGCCCTCAGCCTGAGGGGGGAGGAAGACGCAGGAGCTCCCTGAGGGCGGGAAGGCCCCGCCAGTCAGGCCGGAGCTCCGCGTTCCCATCCCCTTCCCCGCGGACCTGCCCGGCGGCGCCGCCGGGAGGAGGGCGGCAGCCCGGGAGAGCGGCGGGC
>NW_020799116.1:9421385-9432616 GCF_003259725.1 Athene cunicularia
GGCCCGGGGCTCTCCTCGCACGGAGTGCCCCCTCCTCCCCCCGCATGCCCGCCTGCCTCCCCTCCTCGGCCCTCGCCTGTAGCTTTTCTTCTCCCCAGTCCGCTTCTGCGCTAGCTTGCCTTGCTGGATGCAGCCTGAGGAAATCAGCCTCTTTCTCTGTTGTAGCTGCTCAAAAGAAGTTGCAAATCAACTTTTGCTAGTCAGATGCATGTAGTTTCTCCACAGGAAAATATTAAGTGTTTTACAGGGCTGGGAAGCTGGTGGAGCTCTTGGGAACAACTAAAGCATTGTGAAAGCATGAAAATATTTTTGTGGCAGCTGTACTGATCGTTAAAGCAAATAAATCGCTGTTAGGAATTTTTGTTGTCCTATCTTCTTTTACCATTCTTTTTGTGTCATTCTCATACCAACAGATTTTGAGAAGAGGGGAAAGAAGGAAGTGTGTCCCATACTGGATCAGTTTCTTTGTCATGTTGCTAAGACTGGAGAGACAATGTAAGTGTGACTTTTGGTGATCTTCGGTTGTAGCTTGTAACATTTCTGCATTTTAAGTCAGTGGGATGCTATCTGGATTCTCTTCTTGCCTGTAGATTGCTTCCGTGAGCTAAATAAGCTTGCCTTGGTTCCCATGTAATTTTGGATGGATTAGTTTTGTTTGCTGGTAGTTAGTTTTTATCTGACAGGGAGACTTTTTATATAGGCTTTCCTCAGGTGTATCTGTCAGGTCGTATTGATCTTGCTTGGTACAGTAAACCTGTTGCTCTTTAATGCATATTATGTGGCATTCGGGTTTTTTTAATGGAAAGTTGAGCTGTTGTAATGTCTGTTGTAATATCTGTAGTATACGGTAGCTAATAGTGTTATTTACATGAAGATATGAATGGCTTAGATTGTTTCTTCCTAGGCTTTGTAGACCATGCTGTGTGACGATTGCGTCTAAATGCTTTTGATGAAGAGGGGAGAATCACGTAGGTGCTTTCTGCAGAGGAGACACATGGGAACTACTCTGAGTTTCCGTAGTCGCTCGTTTTTTCAGCTCGCCCAGGAGTTTCACTTTTCCTGGACTTTCTTTCACAGATGACCCTGGCGGATTTCCGTCCGAAGGTGGGATATAGCTGAAAGGAGCCGTGATACGCGCTCCTTGTCAAGGATGAGCGCTGGTGCTGCGCTGGGTGACTTCCTTGCTGGATCCCTATTTGGCAGGAAGGGGAAAGGCTTCCCTGGGTGCGTTGCTATAGACTTGCTCACTTTCTGGCTCCCAGGCTGTCTCCTTGTTTTTGAGGCCTAGTGCCAGACTGCAGGCTTCAGCAAGAGATACGTGCTTTTACCAGTGTTTTGTTAGCAAACAGTGATCGCAGGGGCTTTGTTCAGGTTTCTAGAATGCCTCTAACTTAGAAGAGGTTTGTAGGTTTTGGTTTTTTGGGGTTTTTTTTGGTAGCTTGCTAGTACTGCTCGAATTAATGGTTTTGAAAGAAAAACAAGTTCTGAAACGTACTTTGCTCTTTGAATAGAAGGCTTTGGCTCAGCAGAAAGACACAGCTGTAATGCTTAATATTTTGGTGTAGTATTCATTTTAGTATGGGCTTACTGTGATGTGTTTTGTCTCTATATGTTTAAAATATTTTTTTCGTTCTGAAATATTCAGGCTGTTTTTATTGTTTCTGCCACTGTTACATATATTCCAAAGTAATTTTAAAAAGTGACTGTATAGGAGCAAGTTCTTGGGAAATTTCTTCCCTATGTGAAACTTGGAGAATTAATAAACTCCTGACTTTATTTCCATTTGGGAAATCTAGATGATTTTTAAAAAAATTATTTGATTATTATAAAACTATTTCTTAAACCTGAACTGGAATCTGTCACGTGGAACTTCATATAAACCCTGGTCTTCTATGTTTCCAGGGTTTGCTGTTTTTTTTTCCAGGTTTGTAGCTTTTTTCAGCATTCTTGAATCTTTCAGTTGCATTAATTTTTTTTTTTTTTTTTTTTTAAAGTGTCGGATGTGAACTTCAGAAGTATCTAATATAATCTGGAGACAGACATGGAAATATTGTTCCATAATGTTTAATTTGCTTTCCATTATCTACCAAAGTCTATTTCTTCATCAAATACACTTATGTTTTCGCTGATGTCTTGTGTATCAAAGTATCAGGAAGAAATGAGTAAAAATGAAAATCTCACGGTAAACATTCATGTAAAGATGCATGTAATATGCATTGTAAAAACAATCTATTTTTAAGCTAGTACAGCTTGAACACTGTAAACGTGTTACTGAATATACAAACCACCCAATGCATTTTAATTCAAAATGAGCTAAATATTCTTTATTTCCAGCTATGCAAAATTAACTTTATTTAATAGAAATCTAAGCCAGTAATAAATAATTGCCTTGGAATGAGAAGATGAAATCTAAAATAATAGGTTTGTGGTGACATTTATTAGGACTTTTATAATTTCAGAACTCAGTTTAACCATCCTTTTTTTTTTTTTTTTAAGTCAGGGTAATTGCACAAATGGCTTGCAGATTTATTTATTGAAAAACAATGGATCTTACGCGGTCACAGCCTGTTCCTAACGTAACAAACAAAAAGTGCCTGTGTAAGTGAGGACCAAGGCAAATAAGGACAAGTGAAATGTGAAGTATTTTTGCTTTGAGTTAGTGCCGTTTCTAGGGGAGTTATACAGTGTTCATGGAGGTTCTCTCAGCTTTCTAACTTTGTGATGAATGCTGATCTTTAGATGATACACTGCATCCTGGGTTAGATATAGAGTGTTCTCACCCCCACCCCCATACCCCTTCTTGATGTAGTTGCAGCAGATCTTGTAAACAATTAGTAAACTCAGTTTGAAAGTGTGCTAATGAAGTAAATTAAAATGACACTTAAGGCTCTCATCAAAGCATGACGGTGGCATACATAGCTTGCTTAACAGATTGAAGAGCTGTTGGGTACCTCCCTGCCCCCATTTGTTTCAATTTGCTTATTCATCTGAGCGAGGTATGAACAGGTAGATGCAGGTTTAGGTTAGGCTGTAATTTTACTAGTGCATTTCTCTTGGCAGCGTCTTGGTTAATGCAGCCCTTGTCACTATTTCACTTGTGCTTGTTAGACTGTTTATGTAGCTGCATGGTAACCTAGAGCAGGAAGCTGCTCGCAGTTGTAACTTTGCTTTTTGGCAGTACTGTTTTTAACAAGGTTCAGTTCATTGATCCAGCTTGTTTTGTGCCTGTTAACTCGTAGTCAAACCCCAGAGCAACTGAAGAGATGAGGTAGGGGAGGAACAAAGGGTGGGAGTTGTATAAGCCAGCACTGCAACTATGATAAGGCTCTTCAGGGTGTATCTTTATTGTAGTTACCAGTCATTTTCACTTACAAGGAAGGTCTGGAATAAAAATGTTGCTAAATTTGGTTATATTATCAGCATAAACTTAGTTGTGTTATCAGTACTTTGCAAGTAAAAACCTGATCATGCAATCATGTGTGTTAACTTCATCTATTTGAAGTTTAAGCTATCTTCTTGTGCAAAGTTAACTATTCACTTAGTTGTTTGTAGGATACGGCCTGCATTTACAAAAGCCAGTCTAAACTTCCTTTATTATAGTTGAACAGGAGCAAAAGTTTGATTGATTGGCTACTTCGAAATATTTTTGTTTCTTAGCAGTTACTGTGGTAAGATTTAGCCATAGGTGAAATACAAAGTTTATGGTTCAACCTTTTTTAATCTTGTGTTGAGTCTCGGTACTTTCTTCTTTTCAGAGGACTGACTTGGATTTTTACTAGGATACTAACATGGAATTTCCTTAGTGAGACCATGTCAGGCAAGATCATTATAACCTCCTTTTCTCTAGTTTGTAAAAGAACTGTGTGACCTGTGAAGCTGAGTAAAGTGAAGATATATGAAATTTGTTAGTCTTAATACTTTATCTGAAAGACCTATTTAAAAACAGGATATGTTTTTGTGCTTGTTTTTTTGCATAAGAAATCCACTTGCGTATTTTTTTCTGAAGTAGAAACGGCTTTAAGAGATGGTACAAAAGTCACAGCACTGCAATACTAGAAGTGAAATTTTTTTGTTCTTCTGACAAATTCATAAAGAACAGATATGAAGATCAGTTATCCGTTATGATCTTGTGTTTTGCATTTCAAATATGTTTTACCTCTTAGGAAATTCTCTTGGGTTTAAAATTGTTCTGCCCCTTCAATAGCAAAAATGTTTCTAATTTATTTAGGTACTTCAAGAAAATCCAATTTGTGGGACTGGAAAGGAAACCTATACTTTTCCTTTGGTTCTAAAGTTGAAAATAAAACTTGGAAAACAAAAGTAATCAAAAACTTTATGTCAGTTTTCTCTGCATTTCCCCCATTCCTGCCCTGGGGCAGGCAACCTATAAAGCACAGTTTTAATGGCTTACTGTAGTAGAAGGTATAATACAGATGCTTACTGACAGCCAATGAATCCAGAAATAAGAAGTGAAGTACTAAAATCTGAAGAAATACAGTATATAGGCAGAAGTGATTAACTGTAAATAGTTCTAGGCTTGAGTAGAGAGCACTGTTCTGGCCAGGACATAATGAATGCAGTATAAACAGCCATTAAAATACATTCTTGTTTTAATTCTTTGTGTAGTCAAATTCTTTAGTCATAGTTTCCCTGGAAGATCTGAAATACTAATTTGCACCTCATCTAAACGTGATGACAGGAGTTGTCTCTTCACTGGTTTCCCTGAGGGCCAATCTAAATGCTTTTCTGCAGTTTGAGTCAAGTTTAATATATGTGATTGTAGAACAGATATGAACTTTTATAGTGTCATCATGGAGTAGTGTTAAGTTGGAAGAGACTTCTGGAGGTCATCTGGTCAGACCCTATATTCAGGGAGAGCAGATTCCAAAGTTAGGGCTTTGTGCAGTATTTCTGAAAGGCTCTGGCGATGGCACTTCCACACCCTCCGTTTGGCTCCCTGTTTCACTGCTTTACCACATGCACTGGGAAGATGTTTCCCTTGCAGCAATTTGGGAGTTTCCTTTGGAGCTGCCCCTTAACCCTCGTTTGTGCAGCTCTGAAGGGAGTCTGTTTCTGTCTCTCCTGTACGCAGTTGGCCCTTCCATGCTGAAAAACAGCAGTTAGATGGTGCCACCACAGCCGCCTCTTCCAGCAGATGATGTGCTGCTGTAACTTCCCGCCTAGGTTGTGTGCTGCAGCTCTGTTAGCTGTCTTGGTAGACTTATGCTCATCTCACTCTTTCTGCTCTTTTACCTTGCGTGACCCCAAACCAGACAGTATTGTGGTTATGGTCTCATAAGTGCAGGTAGAGGGGTGTAATCGATTTGATGTTGGAAATGTGACCCAGAGTGCAGGCAGCCTACATCACTGCGAGGACACACCAGCAGATGTTCGGCTTTGGGTACTGGCCCCAGCATTGACTCTCAGCGACATCATTTGTAACTGGTTGCAGTTAGACTTTGGACCCCATTAACGATAACGTCTGCTGTGTAGGTGGGATGGTCCCCTGTGCCATGTGTCCTGCTAAAGTTGAATTAACAGTGTCTGCTGATCTCCCCTCATCAACACAGTCAGGTAGCTCAGGGATGATTTGCTGTTGGTAAATTATATAACTGTAAATGTAAGTTACATAACCATGGTTATATCGAAGATAATGGCAAAAAGTGGTTTCTGATCCTTTGATACTGTTTCGTGTACCCTATATAGCAGTGAACTTTTTGTTACTACGTTTTTGGAACACTTTTTTGTATCAGTTTAGCTTTCATATTATTTTGTTACAGCAGTGAAATAGCTTGTCAGCTGTAGAAAAGATGTGAGTGGAGATATGGTAGTAATGAACATGTATGAGAATGAGTTCCCGTTCTCAGCTTTAGTGTTTTAATGACGTATTCTGAACTCTTGTATAGTAATTTCCTTATGTTACAAATATGTAGATTTTTGTAGCCATATGTCCTTCAGCTTAAATTTGTCTACTTTTTTTCTATGAAGTATGTTCTCTGGTTTTATTCAACCAGCAGTTTTGTTGCTTGATATGTATGCTAGTATTTTTTGACTAAGTTTGAAAATTTTGGTCTGATTTGGAGGGAAATTATTATCTGGAAATCTTTGAACTATTGGGGGAATGTAATTCCTTCTGATTTTTTTTTTTTTTAATGAAATAAAACAATTCTCAAGTTCCTGCCATAATAAACAGGATAATATTTTCTGAAAGAAGTCTGTGGGCTTTTGTTAGTATAGGCCTCTTCCATTTCCATGTTCTCAGGGGAGCAAGACATGTGAGTAAACTTCCTTGCGTTGTTTCCTACTATTATTCCGTACTAACTTCATTCCACTAAGGGACTGAAATTATTCCCCCCTAATTCCCAATCCACTCAACTGTGTTTTCTGTCTCGTAATCCACTGATGCCTCTGAAGGACAGGATGACAGTTGAAAAGCCTGCTGATTTATCTTTGTCTAAGATAGTTTAGCTTCCTTGCCTATTTACCTTTATTTTAAAAAAAATGTATGTATGAAATGTGCAGTTGTAGTACTTCAGAGGAACTGGTTGTGATACAGATGAAATCACTTGTTCCTTTAGGAAGCACATATTATTGTAGTGTTTTATTTTACATGCTGCCACTTCATATCGGTTGGGAGTGGGGTTTACAGTATAAAGGTCAAACTTTAATGCCATTATAAAACGTGCATGATGAAATGATCCTAATAAACTTTAGTCTCTATAGAATACACATGTAAGGAAAGACACAAGGCAAGCTCCTCATGGCAGTGCTAACTTCTCAGTGTAATCGGACTATTTTAACTACAAATGTCACTGTATGCACATGCAGACTTTCATTTGTAAGTACGTCTGTCTTCCCTGTTGCTATATACAGTCTGTCTATAAGCACGCTCCCTGTTAGTCTTTTTGCAGGCAGTTCACTCTTTGCACAGAAAACCACCCCTCTGTTTATTCTGTAGCAGTTAATGCAGTTGCATGTGCTTCTGATGATCACCTTTAGTATTCTGTTGGCATCCTACTCTTCAAGCTCAGTTCTCCTGTGTTGATTAATTGGGTTTGATTTCATCCTCAGAGTTTCTGTCAGTTCTTACCTTTACCTCTTTGTTTTTTCACTGCTTCAGTGGATTCCTCAGCACCACCTCTGTCTTTTCCTTGGACCTGAAGTGTCCTGTTGCACTTGTTACTATTTTGGTGGGAGTACGTTCCCAGATGTTTGGGTATTGTTCCACTCCATATTACACTTTACGGTAGCAAGGATGTTTTTCTGATTTGACCTTGGAATTGATGAACCTTGCTCCCTCTTCCTGTCTGCAAGTTTTGGGAAGGTTGGTGCTTGATGGCAATTGGGGGGAAGGAACAAGGCAACAGTTCATACAGAAGGGAGGATACAAAGCAGTTGAGGTGGTGGATTATCAGGTTTGTGGATAAACCAGACTGATGTTGCTTTTCCACAAAGCTGCTATGTGGCTGGCAGGTCTCAGTTTTAGAAATAATACTACTTGAAGACAGTTACAAGATTTCCATGATGGTTACAGCTGATGAGGCTTTCCTCAGAAGTGGTAAGGGAGTGTGATGATGCAGAAACACCTAATGACTGTGTATTAGGTCACTGAGGTAGGGGACATCTTGCCAGCCCAAGCCTAGTGTGTGTCAGCTGAACTGCCTTGTATACAAGCTGACTGGGTGGCTTTTGTTTCTGGTTTTGGAAAGAATTAGTAACAATTGCAGTTTAGTTGAATCTAGTAGGACTGCTTTCAGACCTGAGTGAAGCCTGTATTTTTGTGGGACAATGCATGAACTGGCAAGCATGGAAATTTCTTTTGTATGGTTGGTTATTCTGTGCAAGCCGGTGTTACCTGGAATGACTTGTGTCCTGTATTCATAGATATGTGGAATTTAGTTTGGGTATGGAAGAGCGTGTGTATTTATATATGCAATTATCCAAACAATTTTATACTACTTGGAGTGATTTTTTTTTTTCTGTAGGTAGCTCCTATATAGTAACTTCAACTTGCTGCAAATTCAGGAAGATTTCTGAATATGCTTCCCTTAAATTTTGACTCCTGGGCTTCTGCTATACAGGTTCATTGAGAAACTGCCAACTATGTAATGTTTCTGTATTTTGCCTGCAATCAGCTCCAGAGTCCTACGGAATTATTTTGTGCTTTTGCTTGATGGATTATTTTTCGGTGCAGTATCTCTTGAATGGGATGCATGCTAAATAGTGCTATAGAATTCTTGCAGAATCTCTGTTACACAGTGCACAGCATCACTCTTGAAACATGCCTTGGTGAACATTAATCTGTTCAGCCAAATTTTATCTGAAACTGGAATAAGTAAAAGCTAAGAATACTCCATGGAATTGTTAGAGTTGAAATAATATGTTGTCTAAATTTCAGCAAAATGTTCAATCAAGTTAAAGGCATGGGTTTGGGGAGGTATTTTGACATGGGTAATGCCTATTTGCTATTGACAATCTGGCTGTGGTGTTCAAATGCAGCCACAGTTATCTTTGGTAGAGCAGGTGAATATAAATGTTCTTAGGGCTTGTGTGATTGTAACTTGTGTGAGAAGTCAGATACTTCCTCCTCCTGAACTTCTTGTGCTAGTTGCTTAAGTGATATTGTTTACAACTCTAAGGTTGATGTGAATGCTCTTTAATTGAAGTTTAAAGATTAAAACTGATATTTCAAGAATACCGTCACTGAAATCATGCCTCTCTGAAAATGATTCCTAATATAGTTTGTAGTAACAACTGGATCAGTATCTTTCATTGTGTTGCAGAAATGTCTAGTAATCTTGTCTCTGTCTTGAAGATATGTTCTACAGAAATGAGAGATATGGGCTGAGAAAAAAGTTGCTGTAGACAAAGTGATTACTGAGAGTTCTGAACCATGCTCTGTGTTTTATAATTAAGTTATACAAGGAAATATTTTTTAGAACGTCATCAATCAGATTTTAAAGTACACAAAACCCAAATAATTTTAAGATAATCTAGTACAGGGGGCGATAACTAAACGTTGGAAAAAGGTAAATGTAATAATTACACAGAATATTGGTAAAAAAATTATCCAGAACTGGAGAAATAAAATCTGTTGGGGTAAAGTATCCTGTAAAAACATGTGACAGCAGGAAGATACTAGGTTTGCATATATTGTTGCATAAGTTTAGTGTGATTCCTGAACTAGTGATTTTGCTGCATGATAGAAGAAAAAAGATAACTAAATTGTAAATAAGTATAGTTGATACTGCTCAGTGGGAGGATTTAGCTGGTATTTGATGCTTATTCAAAAGTCTGTGTTTGTAGAACTTGGAGACCTTTGCAGTTAGAGGAAAGTCAGTATCCAGGGTGATTGTTCTACTTTTAATAAGACTTTGAGATTTATAAGTGTTATTTGAATATGTGCATAAATGAAATTATATGGAGTCAGAGTAAGGTAAGAATTCACATACTGGTATATAGTGCAGAAGCATAGTAAGTGGAATAGTTCAGTAAATACAACAGTTTGTTCTTATCAACCAAAGGTAACTTCAAGTAAATTTTCAAGTGGAAGAGGGAAATCTAATGAAAATACCATCTACTTTTACTTTTGTCTTTATAGATAATACACTTCTGGTGGCTTGTGGAAGTTTCGAAGGCTTTCGGTTACTTTGTTTGTGTTGCTTTCCACTCTGCTCTAAGGAATTTAATTCTTGAATGAAGAATCTGTTGTAATCTTTTTACTTTTTTGTTCTGTTGTCAGTTTTTGCCTGTAAAAATAAAAGAAAATGAAAGGTACTTGAGTTTCATTTTAGATACTATATTAATAAATGTACTACTTTAAAAATTCTGAGTCCTAGTTCATTTTTTTCTGTTCCATGGAACAGCTGTATTCTGCTGGAGTCAGCTGAATATTTATCAGCAGAGATCAGAATTAGTCCCTTGATGATTACAGATACTACTTTAATGTCTTCCTCAGCTGTCTGTTTCTATAACTAAGTCTTAATCTTTGTTGTTCCTGGCAGTAGCAGTAGTAATTTGCAAGTAGTAGAGGTGAACACTCGAACTACTGAAGCAGATGTAGTTCTAATCTATTAGAGTTTCCATGGTTCGGGAATGAGCTTGTGATGCTCACAAGAGGGAGAGCAAAGAATTAATTTAGGCTGACAACAATCAGCAAGTAAAGATGGAAAAATATCTTCGGTGTAGTGGGAAATACCAGTTTTTCCTCTTTTGTGCTCTTCAATATATTTTTAATTAAAATGAAAGGTAACATGAGGTCAAATCCTACTGAAGATAAAACGTGAGAGCATTTTAATTTTACATGAGTTATCAGGTGAAAGTGAACAGGATGCTCGCCCAGGAAGAGTGCTTGCCAACATGTTTTCTAGCAGGAGTATACCCTTCTCAGAAAAGCATGATGTTCCAGTTGATTCACTGTGCTATATCACCTAAAGTTCAAAATTTATTGCTCATTCAGAAACGCCGATAAAGAATCTAGCACTTGCTTACGGTTTTAATTTAATGTTAGGTTGAAGGGTTTGTGTACTTGCCAGAAGCATTTGAGAAACTCTTCTGCATTGATGCTTTGCTGTGTAAATCTGTTGTCACTGTTTGGCATTTCCCGTGTTAATCTGCACTGTGTGGATGGTGAAAATAGCAAGTGTGCAAAATGATAACACTAAGATTAATTGCATCAAAATAGCGAGTATTAAAGTAAAGCGCAGGAAGTAGGAAAAAAGTTTGAATGAGTATTTGAAGCAATAGTGGAATTAAGTAATGTATGTTATTTTATCTGGTACATGAGGGCAGCTGCTTAAAGGAATGGCTCTGCTCTCTGCTCCTCGTCACATCACACGTTCTTCCTTATCTGTAGCATTAATTCTGTGATTAGATTACTGATTTGCTTCACTTCCCTGTGTGTGGGAGCACAGGAATGTGTGGGAGCAGCAGAGCAGGCTTGCCCCTTTCTATGTAGACCAGGTATAAGGTTAAGTACATGGTGGGGCAGCACCCTCCCTCACTGTGCGGTGATGAAATCCCTGCTGAGCCACAGCCTGCTAATCTCCCCATAATGGGAGCTCAGTATTGCCAGCTTCCTACCCCAGATTTTTTCAAAGGTATTTTCTGAAGAAATTGAGAGCTATTTTTCTACCACTGAGCACTCCTTGCTAAGAAGCAATCTTATTTAATAAATAGTAATTCCTGGACAAAAACTAAACTGTCAAATGGCAACAGGGGTGGGTGGGTGG
>NW_020799116.1:9432666-9456570 GCF_003259725.1 Athene cunicularia
GGTGGGTTGGTTGCTTGGTTTTGTATGAAAATGCTGGGGATTGTGTTTTACAGGCAGTTGTTATTAGCTTGTGCACACCCTTGTTGTAACTGTACTTCCAGGTATCCTTGTTTATACCTAATCCATATATCTGAAAATAGGGTGTGCCAAGTAAGGTAAAGATTAAAATAAAACAACAACAACAAAATAATAGAGGGAGTAGGCTCTATCTACTGCCTTTCCCTCCCAAAGAACAGAGATAACTGAGGAAGCGATGAGCAGGAGTTTGGCCTCGGTCTTCTTTCCAGCAGAGGACTGCAGTCCATCAGTTCCTGCGCACAGCTTCAGCCCCTCCGCTGTCTGTCATGACCAGAGGGGACCTCCTGGACGTGCGCTCCGGCTGCCCTGCTGCTGCCGGGGAGCGGGGCCACCGCTCCGGGGCAGGCTCCTGATGCTGGCTCCCGATGCTGACTCCCAGGTGCTGCCCTTTCCACAGCCAGGGGGAAGGGAACCCTCCTGGGGCTTTGCATGGCTGGAGAAGAGTTGGGGCCAGAGATGGGCCTTTGGTTTGAGAAGTCATGTATTCCATCTAGCCCACAGTATTCCTGTTGGGATACGTCTTGCGGTGAGGCTGTGGAAGAGCACGCTGGAAAGTTTGCCAGCTTGCACATGGGATTGAACTGGACACGTGATTGCTAGGTGCACTTTATTTTCTGTGCCTTTTGACTTTTCAAATGGTTTTGGAGGTGTCACTGACAGACCAGAATAGAAACGGAATTAACTTGTTTTGTATGAAACTTAATTTTGCTTCTGACAGCCTGGGAAAATTACTGTGTCTTAGAGTGTATCTTCTTCCATGAGTTCTAGAGCAAGGCACAAAAAAGAAGAAAGTTATTAAAGTTGGCAAGTTATTTCACTTAAAACCAGCTGTTTCCTACTAGCAAGTCTCTGTGGGAGTGTAATCTAAGTCAACCATAATTGGTGGGGAGGAGAGGGTTGGGAATGCTAATATAAGTGACTCGTATCTCTTGTTACCTGTTAAGTGAATCCATCCGAGATTGTTCTCTGGTTCTTTCCTTCTGTGTTCTGAGGACTTTGCCTTAAAATCAGTTTAGCTGAACATGAAGTGTTTGCACCCTAAATATACTATTTTATATGTTTTCTTTTTTTATTTCTGCTTGTCAGAGAGCTAATAGTAGGAGGAGGGTTGAGAGGGAACTTTTACTAAGTTCTGATGTTTCTTTTATGGCCTGTTCAATGAACAGAACCAGTTGTAGATCTACTTTGTTTTCATTTTATGTTCTTTGTGGTATGTAGCATCTCTCCAAAACAGATGGCATCCTCTTAAAATTTAAACCAAGTAATTTTGTAATGAACTTAAACACTGTGCAATCTGAAGACAGACATCCCACCAGGACTCCTGGGACTCCTAATGTTTTAAGTACATAGCTAGGTCTCGGGAAGCTTAACATCCCTTCAATGTAATGTTTTTCTTAATTAAACCTGTAATCTGTGAAGCAATTCCAGAAAGATTTACGAAATAATTGCAGTACCTTCATTTCAGGAGGTAGACTTATTTCAGGCACTCTGAATTTTTCTTCCTGTTCTTTAGTTAATTTTAGGCTTTGTCCTGCTTATCTTCCATGGGTCCTATTGAAGTTTGAAAATTAAAATCCTGTAGAATTTATCTAAAGCTTGTAACCTCAGTGTTACATCTGATATTCTGGTTGTTTTCTGCACTTGTGGAGACTTGCAGTCCAACCTGCACTTCATGTCCAAGTCATGTAGTGAGGTTGGGGATCACTGTGTTGTAGCAAAGCTTTCCAGTGTTGTACTAGGTACAGGAGAAGGTACTATATAGGCTGTTCAACATGGATAGTTCTTCTTAAAAATAGTAGGGAAAGCAGTCTGTATGAAGGAGGTAGGGATATTGCAATTACAACTTTGTCTCCTTTCCTTGTAGTTCTTTGACAGTTAATGTTTTTCTGTGATTCTCCAGATTGCAAGACTTTCCTCTCCGTTTCAGGTTCTTAAATTGCCTTTCACTGTTACTTCTGTTACTTGGTTTTTAATGTTTGTTGAATATTGCCCAAACAACTTTGTTAAACATTTCTTGCTTTCTGCTCTTTTTGTTAAAATTGCTAGTCTCCCAAAGTGAATATACCAAGTGGCAAAAGAATCACAAATAAACTTGTCCAGTGGTTAGAAGAAAATACCAGTTAATTCTCTGACAAAAACTATCTTGATAGTGCAAGTGATTGACAGAAGGTTCTCCTTGACAACAACCAGTGCGGTAAGGGAGAAAGCTGCTTTCTCAGTTTCATCAGTACAGACGTTCTCAGTAAGCAGAAGATAAGGGAATGGGGGGAAGTCTTTTGCATTCTGGGTGTGATAGGATTAGATTATTTCCATGTAAAATGCAATTTTGTTTTTGATCTAAGTGTTTGGCAGGATGAATTCTGTGCAAATCATGTTAGTAGAAAAACTACTTACACCTTGCAGGCAACTTTGTGCTAGTAATGCTTTTAAATCAAAGCATAGCATCAGATTACTTGAACTGCTTTCTGGTTGCTAAGGTGGCCTCTGTCCCTTCTTGAAGAGTGCTGTTTATCAAATGGAATTGGCGGATTACCAAACTTGGTTGATGATGTTGCTTGGTGAACTTCGGTTAATCTGTAGCAATGGATTAGTTCTAACAGAAAATCATGTAGTTTGAGTACAAGTGTGAAATAGTTTGCTTTTATTAAAGAATAAAGTTATTTAGGATTGTCTTCTTCCCTGTTTCTGCTCTCCTAATGCTAGGTTGTGCCCTTTGTCTAAATTAATCTTTTTTAAAATTCTTCCTTCCATGTGCAATGGTGATACTTTTGCTGCCCATCAACTTGCAGTGAATACGTACATTGTTGTGGTACAGTTCTGACTGTAGAGTTTTCGCACATTCCTGTGTGTCTTTCTTCACAGGGCTTAACTTTCTTGTCTTCACATAGTAATTCTGACCCCATCCTGGGGTCTTTGTGTGTATGATTTTTTTTATTTTGTATTTATTTATGTTTTTTTAATGTAGCCTGTCATTTTATTTAATCTCTGCTCGCTCATTTCATGTTTTATGTCTTCCCCCACTCTTTAGCCTTTTCTAATGCAGCCTCTGTAATTACATGCAGTATTCTTAAAACTTGCTTATGTTTCTCATATTATTGACTGTTCAGTCAGGTGCTGTCTGCTTTTCTGTTTAATTTCTGTAAAACACAGCTATCTTCAAACACTGAAGTCTCTTCCATCCATGTTTGTTATGTTTCTGATTTTTAGTTAAATTGCAAGGTCAGGAACTGCATTCTGGTACAGTACTATGGTGTTAATCATCTTTTCCTGCCTTAAAGCACAGTTATTTGCATATATTAAATCTAGGACATAGTGTCATGTACTTAAGTAATGTACAAAGACTGAACTGTTGGATTCTGTGTTAGCTTCTGTGCTTTCATCTGTTGCTTGACTACTAAAGGTGCTTTTAAAAAAAAAAAAAAAAAGTTATTGGGTTAAACTACCAGCATTTACATTGGTCCTGGGAGAATTTGAAATGTGTGATTCTGCTATGATACATGTATCTATACAAGCTATAGTTCTGAAGTGTGCTGTGGTGGCTTCTTTTCAGCCTTTTCATTGCTGCCTTCGGTGACTTTTTTTCCTTGCTATATGCTTTTTTCATAAAATCAATTTCTTCCTCTAATTTTCTGTATGTTGGAGCAAAACCTTTACGTTGATATAATGGAAGGATGGTGCAGGAGCTGGTGGGAGGGAAGAAGAGGAGTCTTTAAGAAAAAATCCCAGTTTATGATGATTTGGAGTTGCTTCAAAACTACAGGCTCGTTAGCCCAGGGGAGCTATCTGTACAGGTATATCTATACGTTATGACCCAGATACTGTAGTGAAAGATGCTTTAGATATACATAAAATATATATAATTTCAAAGCTGTCATTCTCTAGGATGACAGTACACTGAACCAAAACATTTTAGGATCAACTGATTTTTTGAAGTATTGTTTCTGAGAGTATTTTTACGGATCATACAGTGCTCATAGGAATGTTTTCTTTGAGTGGCTATAAGAGAGTTCTCAAAGTTGCAGGTATAAATTCACAAGTTAGTGTAGTGGACAGGAAAAGCATGGTTTAGAAGACATAAGTGTGCATTTAGGAAAGACTGATTACGTATAATGCTGAGTGGGAAGAGCAAGTATTTATAAACAAGCCTGCTCAGAAGAAAGCATGAACAGTATTTTCTCCATGGAATTTCTTCAGTTTGGTTTCTTTACAGAGCTTTAAGTGTTTGTCAGGTTTTTTTTCCAGTGTATAAAACTTAATGAGGTTGTACAGAAAGCTCTGCAGAAGAGTTTGCTTTTGCTTCCATTCAGTTCTTGATTTAACTATAGAAGTTACTGATCAAACTTTGTTCATTTTCAGTGTCTCCCATTTTGTAACAAAGCAGCTAAAATAGACATCTTGCATCCTAATGCCGGAGTTGTTCTCAGGGAGCCTGTGATACATGTGGAAGATGTTTCTTTTCTTGAAAACAGCTATTTACCATTTATTTCTCTCTTTGCACTACTGTTGTTTGGCTTTCTAAGTGACCGGTCTTTCAGTGTATGCTGAGAACTTAAAATTTCTAGAGGTGTAGATATAGAATGCTATGATAATCAGGAGGATATGCCATTTTTGATCTTTATTTTTTGTGCTGTATTGGCTAACAGTTCTACCCATCGTTTAGGGACTAATTGGTTTTCCCTGTGGATGAGATGCAAGTGAGTTTCAAGAGTTCAGCTGATACCAACTTGTACATAGCATTTCTGTAGACTGGGAAAACAGGAAAGGTAACTTCCCTCTTTTCACACTGTTGACACTTCCACTGAAGTAAATGGAAATGAAGAAAATCTTCCTGTTCCTGCAGAAATGATTTTTTTTTTTGTCAGAAGTGAGTTCGTTATTTTAACAATTTGTTTTTCAGATATACAGCCAGATACTTTTCAGTTTTGTAGATTGATTTGGTGTAGTGAAAAGTTTAAAAATAGTGTTCAAACAGTGCAGTATGTTGTCAGAAGTGGTAAGTTTCTCGAACAAATACACATAATTAAGGTTGCTTGAAGTAAGATGCTTTTATATATATCCTTTATTAATCCACCTTGTGTATTAGTTTCTTTTCTGAGGACTTGTTCAGAGTTATCTTAAACTAGAGACCTAGCATGCAGCTGCCTAGCAGGTACTGTGGCTGTCTGATCACATGGTGGGTAGATGCTGCTGTTGCAGGGACTGGTTTTGAGAGAAAATGAAGCAATTGCAGTTTGGGCTGAAAGCAGAAGGAGCAGAAACCTGCTTTCCACAACTGCTTCCCCTTGCTGTTGAAGTATTTTCTTCCTCCTATAGGAACAGTGTGTAGTTCTGCCCCCTTCCCAGCAGTCTGGCAGACACAGGATGATCAGTAGGTGAAGTAAGAAAGAAGGGGACAGCTGCTTCCTGGGTTGGTAGGTAAGGTAGGAAGGAGGTAGCTGAAGGATGGTGTGCAGAAGTTGGGGGTTCTTCATCCTAAGGTAATGATAGAAGAGTCGGGCCTCAAAGAAACAAATGACCTGCATTGTAGCCTCCAGAAACCCTCCTTCTTCCTGCCTTCCAGGAATCCACAGTGTTGCCACTGCAGGACTGAATTTTGCCTACACGGTTGAAGTGTCTGGAGCTGACTCAGTCTTTGTGGTGCAAAAATATTTCCTGTTAAGTGGCTGGAGTTCCCATGTAACTTACTGGTAGTGTGATAAAACTGTTCATCAGAATCCAGTTGCATAGATTGTATGTGCTTCAGGGCCATCATCTAAATGGAAGCATGTTTTCATGTCAGCATTACCACACTGAGGTCAGGAGATTATGCTCTAGAAGCACGAGACACCTCTGACTTGGAAGCAGTTGTTTATGGTACAAACGGTAGTCACATCTATGATTGCTGAATTCCCTGCTGCTGTGGCTGCACTACAAGCAGCATGAAAGCTGACTGGTTAAAAGCAAGTGGTACATTCACACTGCGATGTTGAAAAAAACCTGCTTGAAAACAGAGTAAATGGCTAAAGAGCAAGCCTGTCCTGAGCTCCTGCCACTGTGGTTACACTGCTTCTAGCAACAGCTTGTTTAGTTGATGTAGAGCTGGTGTTGCTATATCTGGGTTAGCTGTAGTCAGGCTCGTGACTGCAGGATGAGTTTATACTTAAACTGCTGCTTCTGTTTGTAAGCTGGACTGTGTCGCCTGGTTGGCAGTCATTTATCAAGTGTTTTGAAATCCAGGATGAAAGATGCTCTTCTGTCAGTATTGCATTGTATTGCAGATGTAAATTCTTAGCCTTTTTGTAATTGAAGAACTAATTTAAAATTCTTGGGTTTAAATCAAGTGGCAGTTTTCTAGACTTCTGTATAGGAGTGAAATGTTACTTTCTCTGTTTTCTGTAGCTTCAGCATAAAGAACAAGTCCTGGGTTCTGCATTCAGGAGGTGGATTGCCGTTTGAAACTTTATATACAGTTATTGGTTTCTTTCAGCAACACAACATTGATGATTTAATAGTCTATGGAAATATAAGTGTTAGCATTTAGCAAGAAATAACAATAAAAACAAAGAACAGTTCAAGTTTTAAAGTGTGAAAAAAAAATTCCAAATGAGGTTGCCAAAGAATGTTTAGAATAATAGTGGAATCCCCTTTTGTGAGACAAGTAAAGCTCTTGGGATGCTCTGTAAGGAGTAATCTGACTCTGGCATGGGGTTATTTACTGGATCTTTTCTATCTGATTTGTGACGTGCTTATGTATAAAATGTGTGATTTGTTATGAAAGCTTTAGTCTCATGGTGGTAGCGCTGCAGAGCTGGATAGCTTTTTAATTTAACATTTGTAGTAGTAATGTCTAATGTCGTACATTGGAAACATGATAGTACTCTGCTTTGGCTGTATAATGCTAATTGGACCAATAATCCAGTGAGACTCAGTGATGCTGTTTAATCTATCCATGCCATTCCCTTTTGGGGCCTTATTTCTCCTTTCTTTCTATTTTTGTTTCTGGTTTTATTGTTGTTCACTAAGTCCTGTGTTTCCTCCTTGTCAATAGAAGATGAGGGTTTTGTGTTCAAATCTCTGTAGATAAACCTGAGTTAAGTTTTCTCACTTTTCATCTCATTATTATTTCTTTGAGACAAAGGAGAAAACTAAGGCAAAGATAGTATGACACTGTTTTTGTGGTGAAAGTGGGCTAATATGACTTAATCGGCCTGTGATTTTATATTTGGTAGTACTGAGGCTTTAGAGTCTCATGCAGGACACAAACGCAGTCGTTTTGCTGGGGAGTCACCACATGGCATTCACAGCACAAATAGTTGTATCAGCTCTACAGAAGGTCTGATGTTATGTGGGGTTGAAAATAGTCAGGGCTGTTTAAGCTAGCACTGCTACCAAAGTGTGTAGAAATACAGCCTTTGGCTAAGTAGTATTTCAGCAGGAGCTGAAGGGCTGTCCAGGGGTTCAGATTTTATGCTTGTTTGATTTGAGCCTGTTCATTCCAGATTGCATATGTTACAGATAAATGTCAAAGGTAATTTTCTCTGATTTGTTTATTGTTGGTTTGTTATTCTCCCTGTTTCTTCTTCTTCTCCACTAACATCTCCATGCTGTAGCTGTGAAAGCTGCTGCATCAGCATGTGCAGAATAAAATTAATAGTAAAATTGATAGTAACTGAACTAAAACAGTTGCTTTGAAGTTGGTCCCTATGCTGCTGAGAAATGCACTAGCAAGAGGAGGCCCAGAATGACTTCTGTGACTGTTGTGTGAGGCAGCTGGTGTAGAAGGGCTTTCTCAGCAGTTTCCCACCTTGTCCATTGTGTGCAGTGCGAGATCTGTTTTCTTGAAAATGTCAATATATTGACTTATGTAAATGCTAAAACTTTTAAGTTGTAAGGCAGAAGGTAATTTGGAAATTACTAGATTAGTTACTGTTGTAGGAATGTTTTTCAGGAGTCAAAATTGTTTTGCTCAAATTTTCCTCAGCAAGTGCTAACTGTGGTACAAAACATATTTGCCTTTCTGAGAAAAATTACTATTAAATGCTTTTAAGGTGCATGGGTACTGAGCAGTTAGTTACAAAAGGCCTTTCAGTAAGATTTTGTAATGGAAGCAGATAATGCTGTGTACAATTGCTGTGTGGTTTCCAGACTAGAAACACTTTTTCTTTTTTTTCTTTGTTTTTCCCTCTTGTGAGCTCAATTAAAAGTTTAGCTGGCATGTAGGCTCACTGGTAAATTGTATCGAATGCATGCATATTTCACATTTATGTTTGATTTGTAAATAGATATTAGTACTTTAAGGAAATGGCCTACCCTGTTCTTAATGGCAATTGACTTGTGTAATATTGTTCTACTGTAATTATTTAAATAGTGTTACCATGCTTTAAATTCAGGAAGAAAAATAATGCTGCATTATTTGCCTCATTTAATTTAGGATTGGCATGCCAGCATGAATGTTGTTTTGCAAACGTAAAGTTTTGCTGGTTTTTCCATGTTTTTAGGGCTGACTTACATATGTCTTAATTCTTGTGTTTTATGCAGGGTTCAATGGTCTCAGTTTAAAGGCTATTTTATTTTCAAACTGGAGAAAGTAATGGATGATTTCAGAACTTCAGCTCCTGAACCAAGAGGGCCCCCCAATCCAAATGTGGAATATATTCCCTTCGAAGAGATGAAAGAAAGAATCCTGAAAATTGTCACTGGATTTAATGGGTATGTATTACTTGTCTTCTAAAATCAGGATAACTAAAATATCTTTCTAATTTTTAATTTAGTATTCTCAAATAGATGAGCAGAAGCAAATATATACTAAGGAAATATATTATTGTTTCAGAACTTTCACTTTTACTCTGTCTTTGAATGAAAGGTACGACATCCTGTGATGTCAGTCACTTCAGTTTTTTCAATATGTAGTTAGTTTTTAAGTAATAACATTTCCATGAAGCGTGGTATTACTATGTACATTTAACAGGTAAAATAAATAGTAAAGTCAGATTTCTTTCTTTATCTTTTTGGAATACCTAATTGAGAGAAGTCTTATGGTGTTCAGTTCTGAATTACTTTGTGGCAGTGTAGTAGCTTTTGAAGAAGTAATGCTGTGACAAACATGGTGTAACCAGGAGGAAGGTGTACCTGGTTTTGCACTGTTAAATTGTGCCAGATTCAAATTTATAGATTGAGTGATACTTACTTATTGAGAGACTGGGGGTATTTGATCTATTGCTGACAGTGTCTTAGATCTAAGTGTCTACCCCTTGCTGGTTTCACAATTATGGAAGTTTTCTTTCCTTCAAAATAAAGTTTCTGATTTTACTTTTTCTTTTTTTGTCCTTTATTTGGTTGTCTTTTTTAGTATCTTATATAGTATTTTTCTTGTTTCTAAACTGGATTACATACTTACCATAAGTTGAGTCATCCTGCTTGTGGGTCTTAATGCTTGCTTAAGAGACTTTTTCAGCATTTTTCTCAGTTTGTCAGTAAATGGGCATACTATAAAGCTTGCCTCCCTGTTACCCTGACGTTTTAGATATGGAGGTGCTACTAACATGTCCGTAGTACCATATTTTGATGCTAGGTTAATAATTTTTACTGTCACTGTTCCATACTAATGAATTTATTTGCAGTTTAAGTGTCTCTTATAAATCAGATCTCATCTTCCCCTCCCAAATTGCTCTTGTGTAAGATATTTATAAGAATGTGAAATACAGCTTGTTCTCAGATACTCAGTATTTATACCAGTCTACTTCACTGAAGGACTTTAAAAACAAGCTTACCCTTTATGCCTGAGTCTGCCTCTCTCCCACCTCCCCCCAGCTTTTTGTTAATGCCTCACTGCCCACAAAATTTGTCATGTTCTCGCATGGAGACAGCTAATGAATGGGCTGCTGTTATGGTCTGTTGTTCCAAAGTGTACTAAACAAACCTCTGGGTGACCAAGTCTGGAGCTTACTCTGTGGCTGTGCTGTTTTGATCTATTGCTGGAACACTTAAGGGTGCTCAGCTTCCTCATATTTTGAAGTGGACCACCCAGTCTTTGAGGAAGCAAACTGCATACCTTAGTTACCTTAAAGAAAATAATACATTAGGATGTGTCAGAATCTAGGATTGTAGAACTGTTAATTTAGCTTTCACAATCATATCCTCACTGCAGGAGTTGTAGGATTTACTGAGTCATGTAGAGACGTGTCCAGAAAGTAACAGCAGCAGGTTTTGGTTTGTGCAACTGGATATATTCAGCTTTATTTAGAGTTGTGAATGCCATTTCAGGGTACCATTGTGGACAAGAAAGCTACTTGATGTGACTGACTTATTAGGATGTTTTTATTAGTGTTTGTTTAAAAGAATGAGGGAAAGAGTTCATTAAAACTAGCTAAATTTTTAAAGCTTTTTAAAAGTCAAACTAACGAATTAACAATGGTGTTTTGTTTTGGGCTCTTTCTAGATGAAGTGTAAATAAAGCACAAACCTGCTGTTGTATCCTTCCTGTATCTTAATTGACACTGTGTAACATGCTTGCAGAGACTCTCATGCTATACTTTAGAATTGGAGTAGGAACTTCTTAAAAGTCTTGCCATTTTCTTTATCCTTTGCTAGTGAAGCAGAAAGTTTCAAGGTAAGTTACAGGGGATCTTTGACAGAGGAGGCTTCACAGCATAAATAAAGTAGACATCGGCATTAATAAATTGACATAATCACAATCCAAACTTTCATTTTTGTGTATTTTTTTGCTACAATTTAAAATAGCTGTGATAAGTAACTTTCCCAGATCTCAAATTCTGTCCATACAATGAATTTTTGGTTGGTAATTCATTCTGAACTATAGTGCTAGGAAGTGCAGTTTTGAGTGTGTTTGTCTAGAATTTTAAGTGGCTACCTCAAGTAGGCAGATTAGGACTATTTGTGCAGTTCATGTACTGAACTAATTAAATTTCTAAGTGCTTAAAATCAATTCTCACATTGGTGTTCATGTATAGATTTACACAGATTTCAATTCTATTTTAAAATCACGTTGTTAAACTATTTTAACAGTTGTACTGAAAAGAACTCATGAGATGAAATTAACTTCGGGTTTTGCCAACTAAAAACACAAATGTTGAACAAATTACATGCAAAGGTTTTAGTGTGACACTTGGTGCCATCTGCTGCTCAGCAAGTGAAGTTCAGTTTACTGTGGAAGATTTTTGAGGGAAATTAACTGGTTTTGGCTTTTGTTTAAGCCTTTTATAGCTGAGAATGAAATAGGAAGGCAACTTTTACTTTTATAGTTAGTTGCAGGCTGCACACTTTATTGAGTATGCTTTATTCCCTGAGTAGCCAGAACTGTATTGATTCCACAAAATACTTCACATCTTGGTACTGCAGGTGTCCAGTTAGGTACAGTTAAATATAAATTAGCCAGGCAGTGATTCTCCAGGATGTCTTACAAATTTGGCTGATGAAAAAGAATTTAAAATTCCTTGTGGTTTTGTTTCTGTGAAATAAATTGATTTTGAACGGACAGTCTAGTCAAGTGGTTCTGAATCTGTGGTCTGTGGACCCCTGGGGGGCTGCGGTGTTGTCACAGGGGGTCTGTGAAGGCTTAAAGCAGGGGTGGGGAACGTCCAGCCCAGAAACATTTGGTCTGGCCTGCAGCAAGCACTGCACCTCCTTTTACCACAGCTCCCTCCCCTCAATGTTTTCATACTCAAGCCCCCTCTCCATGCCTCCCCTGACGGGAACCACTGCAACTAGGCAGTTTTTCCTCTTAAAGACATTTTCTTAACCCAACAGCCCTTTTTAGGGCCACAATGGAGCTGGAGTCTATTCCTCCAAGTGGTGGCCCTGGACCTGTTATCAAAATACATGGTGACTGAACACAGACAAACAAGGGGGGAGGTGAGATGAATTACAAAAACTCCTCATTGAATTTTTATGTAGAAATTGGCATCAAATTTGGAATTAGCACATTAAAATAACATAAAACAGGTTATTTGATGCTGTTATTTTAAATTCATATGGAACCATTGCAATAAAGATATTATAATAGGAGTGTGTGCATTAACAGATTAACTTACTTCCTCATCTCTTCAAATTTGAAGACCCTTCATGAGAAAATTGAAATAAATATTTGATGCAGTCTAGTGCTCTAAATCGTGAATTAAGTCTTGGTCTGTGGCCACAAAAGGTATTTAAGGGAGTCCATCATGAAGGAAAGGTTGAGAACTCCTGGTCTAGTCTGTTAAAAAATTACAAAGACTCTTTAATTATGGACTTTTCAACCCAAAGCCAAAATGGCCAGCAATGAGAAACAACAGATACAATTAGCAGTGTAACTATGTGGAAAAGTTAACTGATCAAGTAAGTTCTTTGTGACTAAGGTAGAGTTGGGAGTTTTGTTCTGCACTAAGCAGAAGCTGAACATTGTAAAGATTTTGCATGTCAGAAAGTACTTTTTGACCAGAAGTTTTGAACAGCAGCACTATATGATTGATACTAAGAAAGCTTTAGGAAAATTAATGACAGAACCATTGTCAAGTTTAAGAGCTTTCATGTAATAAGCTGAAATCAAAGGAATGCTTGTTCTTGGTTTGTTCTGGTTTGTACCTGGCAAATTCTGGAGACAGGGGAGGATATACATCTGGGTCAAAAGAGGGAGGTTAAAGGTATTTTGCCTGTGTGCCAAAACACTCAGTTTCTGCTATTTTACTTGCTTTTAAGTGATAACATATCAAAACAAATGTTTTAGAAATACTGTCTTAACAGCGTTACTTTTTGCAAGTGTTTAATGTATTGAATACTTCATCAACGGTATTCTAATTCTCCACAGCTGCTTGATGGAGATTAACTTCTGTTCTTAGAAGTCAAGTAAAGATAAATTAGTATGGTGTAATTTGGGGTGAATAACAAGGGAAGTTATTACCTAGTAGAGTAAAAGTGCACTATACCTTCTGTGGTTTTTCAGGTAGCTGTGTTGGAACTAGGGCTAAGGGTGGTTGCACTGTAGCCTACCTCCTACTGTTTCCCAGTTGAGGATTATGACTTCCTCAGTAACCTAATATAGAGACAGCTCTGAAAACATAATTGTTGATACTTGGTCACTCTCGTTCTGATTACTGATAGGGTTTGGTTAAAGTGTTGTGTAGTATGGTTAATCATAGCCATGCTGACTTGTTCGTACTGAGTAGCAGTAGATCTGTGCATCTTTAAGATGTGGCTTTTTAGCTTATGAGCTAAGCTTGAGATACATACTGCATTAGCTAATGAAAAAGGCTTAAGATACTGTGTACTGAGTTCCTCAGAAAATAATAAAAATTGAACTTTTACAAAAAATTACAATATAAGGATATATACACACACGTATGTCTGTTTTGATATTGCTCTGGATTTGGTGTATTAGTCATATTCCCAACCAAGAAATGGTTCTTAAATATTAAATATTCTTCTTAGATGAATTTTTGAAAAGCTTATGGCTTCAACTTCAAATATTAGACTGTAAAAATGCATGATTATTTATTATTTTCTTGAAATAACTTTTAAAGTACTTTACTATTTTGTTAAAAGTCATGGAAGTTTGTTAAAAAGTGACACTGAATTTGCAGGGAAAGCATATGACAGATAACTGGTAAATATGTGAAGTATTGCTTGTGTGAAAGGTCAGGTTCTCACTGAGGTAGGGATGCAATTGAGTGCAGAATTGTCAGAAAACAATGTGTGGATGTGATGCGTATGGATTTATATATTTATTACTCTTGAGTTTATTTTTACTGAGCTGTTCCTTGATAAATATACTGTCTAGTGGTGGCAAAATAGAGTATTTGTAATAGATTAAGTAGAATGGTTCTACTCATTCCAAGATTAATGCTTTTTCCATAAATGTATTTTGTAAAACATGAAATAAACTGCCAAGCTGAGAATTTTTTAGCTCTAGTGTGTATGACTCAAACTTGTTTTGAACTGCTTACCCTTTCTGTTCTATGTATTTGAATAATAAATACAGTCCTAAACTATTTTACTGTTGATCTGATTTCCTTTTCATTGTTTTAATGAATTGCTTGAGTTGTGGCAGTGAGCACAAAAGGCAGTGCTTTGTAACCTCAGTGTATGTATGAGAGGTAGTTATTCAAGGCCTTCTTTTTCCCTGTATTGCTAAAAATAACAAATTTCAGTACTGTTTTCCTTCTGTCTTCTCAGTGAGGGGGAGAAAGCAATAACATTGTTGTTTCTTAACAGTCATATTCATTAAAATAAAATTAAATTGTTATAAATCTTATTTCATTGCAGCATCCCCTTCACTATTCAGCGACTCTGTGAGTTGCTGACAGATCCTAGGAGGAATTACACAGGAACCGACAAATTTCTAAGAGGTGTGGAAAAGGTACGTATTTTTCTGAGAGAGAACACAGCTGAACAGTCACAACTACCACTTAAATAACTTCTGAATTGCTCCCAAAGGTTTCATTATGGCTCATAGCCATAGTATAGCTAATAGCTACTCTAAGTGTATGAGTTTTTTGATGTTAAAAGGTATGAAACAAGGAGGTTTAAAATAAGACATAACAGTAAATCTTAGGGCTGTAACTGTTCTGTTTCCTGATCACTGTGCAGTACTCAAACTGCTATTTGTGTAATGTAACTTTGTATATTGAGTCCTAGCTAGAAATAATCAAATAATCAGCTGAGATAATTTGAATCTTTTTTGATCGGGCATTTCCTTTCACATTTGGGTTCAGATTAGATTCACTAGGTGAAGGAGAAGGGAGGCTTCATCCCCTTAGTGTCTTTTGTTCCAGTATTTAAATCTTCTTGTGTAGAGGACTGTGCCTTTGTAAAAGCGTACAGTTGTCATTTAATGGTATTTTATAGCTTATGTCAGGATGTGGGACCTTTCAGAAGTAGGTAACGGACTTTCAGGATGTGGCTCCATATAGGATTTTCTTGATGGCAGAGTGGCTTGAGGCTACTCCTTAGACTGTTTGGTTGAAGAAAGGTTAACTTGTAAATGGAGTGGTTTCCACAGTTACAGTGGATGCACTCAGGTGTTTTCTTGCAAGTTAAAATGGGAAGGAGATGGTCAGGAATAAATGATGAGACAGGGATTTCACAAAGCAGTGTCCTAACCAACAAGGATATCTGGAAAACACACCTCAGGTTTTATGGAGAACCCTCATTGAAGTTCATTTGGGTTAATGTGATAAAAACCCCCTGAATAATTGGGCCAAGTATTGATCTGAAGAGAGAAACTTACCTAATTGTTAAGCTAGTTTTCTAGATGTTAAAATTTAGTTTGCAGTGCCATTCAGGAGGGAGAGGTGGCTAAGCAAAACATACTGAATTAATCATTATTTCTGCCCTTTGTTTATGCAGGGCCAAAAGAATTTGACATTTGAAATATTGCTGTGCCAAAAAAAACCTGAGTGCTTGAACCCTTCTGAATGCAGGACTCGCGTACAAATAGAGCATTTCTCCAGCGATTCAGAAGTTTTCAACATTTTGCAATACTTTGCTTTCCAGAGTTACTTCAGTTAAAAATTACAGACACTTGGGCCTGAGGCTTAATGTGCTGGTCCCATTGTGACAGTAACCTGCTTGTGAAAATACTGACTTGTAGTGTAATTGTGGCCTGACCTTGTAAAGAGGGAGTAGAGAGCCTTTTTATGTAGCTGTCATCTGTTGTTAGCTTTCAACCCAATTATCTGTAGAGATACTTTAACAGATATGACCAAAATCCTGTAGGCCTTTAAGATTTGGGGTGTCGTCAAGAGCTGAAGCTTCTGTTTATGCCCTCTTAACGTGTTGTTCGTGTCTTACAGAATGTCATGGTTGTCAGCTGTGTATATCCATCTTCAGAGTAAGTATAATCTTTTTCTTGGAACTTTCAGCTTATGTTAGTAGAGGAGAGAATGTGTGTCTAATATATTTCTCTTTTTGGCAGTAGTTGTATTGAAAAGACAGACATGCAGAGTTCAGTTTTCATTATCAATAGTTGCATCAACAGTAGTGATGGAGGTCTGCAAGTGTTACATGTAGTAATTTGGAAATGAACAAACAGCTTTGGAATTGGATAGATGGTACAGTGCAGTATTATCCCCCAACACTAAGCTCTTGCTTTATACCATAGCTGGTGGTGGAAAAAATGGATACTCCAATTTACAGTTGTGCTGTAAATTCATATTCTAACCTGTTTCTCTAGAATAATGTATAGAGGGAGAACCCCTTAAGAACTGGCAGTGGGGGACTGTTGAAGTTGGGGAGGGAAATTCAGTGCTAACAATCTTAAAGTAATTTAAAGTTCCTTTATTCATAACTTTTTTTTTTTTTGTTAGGAAAAATAATTCCAATAGTTTAAATCGGATGAATGGTGTTATGTTCCCAGGAAATTCACCAGGTTACTCTGACAGGTAAGTTTAGTTTTGGGATTTAACTTTTTCTGAATAAAAGCAAGGTAATTCTGGAAATAGCTGGTACAGATCCTTTATTCTGATTTCAAAAAAGTAGCCTCAGAAATGGGGTGTGACATGGAATACTGGGGGAAGAAGGGTAGAGGAGGCACAAAAATACACACTATGTACTCTGTTGTGATCTTTTTGTAACCTTATTGTTCAGAATTTTTTAAATTGTTATTTGAAGTTTATATCATAGTTTGCATGCTGTAGGCAAGAAATTTTTTATTCCACATAAAATAGCAAAGTACCTGGTCTGCTTTGTTTCATTTTGGTGGCCTTTTAAAACAAGGGTATAGCTGCTTTCTGCCTATTAGGAACAAATTTCTTTACTAAAAGGGTGGGTTAATTTTTTATTATTTTTAAAGATCTAATGTAAACGGTCCTGGAACTCCCAGACCAGTAAATCGACCGAAGGTTTCTTTGTCAACTCCTATGACAACAAACGGTTTGCCAGACAGCACGGAACATAAAGAATCGAGCTTGCAGCAAACGGAAGATAAAAAACACAGGTTTGTGCGGAGTAATGTATTTTGTGTTTTTAATGTTCTCAGATTTTTTCACTTATATTTTAAAAATATTTTAAAAGAGAATGGCCATCTAAGGTATGTGTAATTAAGTCTTAACATGAATATGTGTGTCAGATTTTGATGTGTATTACTACTGTTTGGGCTGTCTAGATAACAGTTCAGGTTTCCCCAGTTGCAGTAACACATGTCCTAAACATATGGGATATATAGTAAAAATGAAGAGTAAATAATAGAATTCAGAAATCCACAATTACCATATTTGTGTCAGGATGTTAAACTATAACCAGATAGGATATTTCATAAACGTTTGCCACTGATTCTAACAGTAGGAGCTGTCTGTAGTTTGGATCCACCAGAATAGCCTGACCACTGCATTTTCATCGACAGTCCGGTGAAGGAAGAGTGATGGCTTTGAGGTTTTGTTATGTATTAAGTGAAGTGAGTTCTACTGCTCTCGCTCAAGTGTTTAACTTGTAGTAGCTGCTACTTTTTTTTAAAGTATGACAAGATACAGAATGTTATTCTTAAATAAAAACCGCAACTGCTTTTGTTGTTTATAGTGAATCACCAGCATCTGAATCAGAAGGTACTCAGAGCAGCCCAGTAAAAAATAAACATTCTGAAGATGATCCTGCAGAAGCAGAAGGACATGAGGTAAAAAGACTAAAATTTGACAAGGAAGGGGAAGCCAGAGATGCACCTAACCAAACTGCCTCCAGCGAAGTTTCTTTAGGCATGGGGGAAGAGACAGAATCATCCTCTACATCTCAGGATAAAGAAAAAGATGCTGCTTGTGCCAGACAGCACTGTACAGAGGAAGAGGAGGAAGGTATTTCAGATTTTATTGTCTTTTCTCTGTGCATTTTCCAAGGAGTTGGGATTTCCCTTGCTGGAGGCCAATGCTGTTGGGATTGCTGCATGTCTCCAGTTTTGCATAAAGATGAACTGCTTGTTCATACTTCAATTTTGCATAATTTAGCAAGTCAGTTATTTCTTCTTTTTTTTCTTTGTCCTACATCTCTATTAAAAAACTTACAAAATGGTACTTAACATCTTTGTAGGCAGTAAATTACGTGAGGGTGGTAATGATGCACCAAGAATTTGAGAATCCATGCTTTAGGGTATCATCAGATGTTCTCATCTCTTCACTGGAAGGGGGATGGGTCATATCTACATTTGACTGTCTTAATTATTAATAAATTGCGGATATAAAGTTACGTTCTTTCACTGAGAAGGCTGAGTAACCATCTCTCCAGATCCTATTGAGAACACTGAAAATTACCTCACTCTAAGGCAGGCCCTGTACCTAATTAAAAAGAGAACGCTGCAATTAAGAGACTGGTCTATTTTTTACATATTGTCCAAAGTTTCCTGTAAATATTTGATTTTGTGACTCATTTATTTGTAAAATGTTCCTCTAGATCATAATGGATGTACACTTGAAACATTACCTTTTTCAATGTTTCCAAAAGACTGCTTCTGATGACAAGTGAAGGAATGTGGGGAAGCAAGAAAAAGCTACTTGTTAGCCTGTGCCTTTATCCACTGAAGCTTAATTAACTGCAGCTACCTATTTAATAAAAAAAAAATTGGACTTTATTCTGTGGCGTATTGGGATAGTCGAGCTATCCTGATGAAGTTGGCTGATATTTAACATCTTCTAATAAACTTGGGGTTTGTCAGTTTTTCCTGTCCTTGGCTGTGCTGTACAAGTATTGCTCAGTATAGCTGTGAATGGAAAGTTAGCAAGATCAAGATACGTTTAAAAATGCCTTAGTAATACTGTACTTTTCCTGTTTTCTAGAGTCCTTCATGTCTCCCAGAAATGCTGGTCCAGACAGAAAAGATCAAGAAAAAGACACTGAATCCTCAACTGTGAATGAAGAGACCTCTGAGGAGAACAATCAAATGGAGGAGTCTGATCAGTCTCAAGCAGAGAAGGATTTACACTCGGATGACAGTGAAATTAGTGGATCTGCCAGTAGTGGAGCTGACTGCAGTGAAACTGAAGAATTAGGGGCCTACGCTAGTGAAACTCCAGAAATTTCATCAGAGACCCCTATGGAAAACAGTGATGAAGCCACAGAAGTTGCAGATGAACCTATGGAGCAAGACTAATTTAAATACACTTAGATGCAGTATTTTCCATAAGGCTCCGGTTTTACACTGTATAAATAATTTTATGTAATAAAGTGGACCTTTAGTTTTACAAAAAGAAGCAGGTTGTAAAATAAACTTCTCCATGGATTGAACCTTGAAAGAGTTGTACATGATAAGAACTGTGAATACCAGCTCCTTCAGGTCCTGCTTACCGCTGAACTTTCGTTTGGTCAAATCAGTGGTTTGTGTATAGTTTTTTTTATTTAGAATAAAAGTTTTTAAACTGGAAGGTAATTATAATTTTGACAACTTTTTTGGAGATTACCACACCTAGTTGTATGTAAGCAAGAAAGCTTTTTGTCTTGTCTTTTTCTGACAGCTATAGCAGTTACTTCATATTTTGGTTACAGTTTCAACATTTGACATGTGAAATATGGGGTTTCATGCTGGTTTCCAGATTTTTATTTGAATACATACTATGAAACCTTATGTTGTGTGTTTAAAATGTGTTGCATTTCACACACATATGCACGCATGCACACGTATGTGTACCCTCACTGTTCTAAGGGGGAAATGGTATATTTTTCTGTTTCTGTAAAAGATAAATACAGCAAATACTTTTTCTATAGGGAAAGACTGAGTTCACCTCTCAAGGCACTTTGTTTTGCCTCTGGAAAACAAAACAAATGAAATCTGGCCCATATGAAACCCTGGAAATACTAACATTGTTGAAAACACCAGAGTAAACACATTCCAAGAGAACTGTTCAGATTACAACATTTTTGTATACTTCTGAGGTGCCTGAGTGAAAGGATTTCATTAATTAATTTATGAGAAAATGTGCTTTATGTTGAAAACGTTGTAATCAAAACATTAGCTTAAACTTTTGTAGAAGAAATGTTTGAAAATATGCTAAGAAAATATCTTGGAAGAAAAGAACAGGTACTTGCCTTTTTGAGTGCTTCTTGGAGCATTGTGAATATTGTAGAGAAGTCTCAAAATTATTCTAAGGTATGCAGACAGCATTGGTATGATCACACCACTGTATTGGAAGAATTAATATATGACCGTAGTTATGGACCTGAGCTAAATGACTAAAGGGTTTAGGGGTGCATAGAAATCGCCATGATTTGTATAACATTTTGGAAGTGAACTAAATATTTTTGAACATGCTACTTTGACAGCCAGTGTTACATTTTTTTCAAACCAGCTCAAAGCACAAACTACTGCTTTAAACTCTCGATATTTTCCAGTTCCCATATTTAAAGACATGCAAGCTGCAACCTCCCAGTCACAATTACTGGCTGCCAAATTTATACCTGTTTCTTCAACTGTACCTTTTTGATATTTAGAATTTTTAAATTTCTGTAAAGTAGACTTTTGTAGATTGTAATGAGTGCTCACTGCCATTGTGAAACGGTATATAATTGTATAATTTCTGTGTGTAAACTGAATGCTTGGGCTTTCAATACAGTATTCATATAAAGCAATAAATATTAATGTTATGAAATATCTGAGTACATTTTTATCAGAATTGTCCCTCTTCAGTTTTAAGTTCACATACCTGAAGTACAAAAATGACCTCTAAAATGCATGCTGATAGTTTCCTGTACTACATGGTATGCTTTGTATTGTTTTGGGGGAAATCTAGGTTTTGTTTAATACCAGAATAATTTGGCTAAATTGGAATATTTATAAAGTGATTTCTTGCTGACATTACTTATCAAGTTCTAAGCAGACAGAATTCAGGGAGATGCTTGCCAAAAAAAAAAAAATTGGATTGATTAAGATCCCCTTACAACAAGGAAAATTGTACTTTGATTCATTTTCATTGTGCTTAAGGGTTGGATGTGTATTATAAAACTAAAGACTGAACCAAAATGTTGAAATTAGGAAAGTTTAAAGATAGTGACGTCTTACACTTTGGGTTTTTTTAAATATTTTGCCAATGAGAACAAAATTTTAAAATTTTTAAGTTTAGAGATTTTTGAAATTTTCTTTAGACTGTTTATTTGTGAAGATACTGTCAATAAACTTGTTCTTTAAGCACCTGTGACCTTTTGATGTTTGTTTTGGCAGCACTAGTGCCACTGTTGCAAAGACTGGCAGAAGAACTTTGAGGTATGGATACATTTAAATCTCTGCTTTTTTTATTTTTTGTAATGGCTAATAAAAATTGAAATCGTGCTTTAACATCACAGTAAGCATCTTAATACTAAACATGTGCCTACATTTAAAGTTTGCTGTTACTAAGTCAGAGAAGATTCCCCCTTTTTTAAAAAAAATGTGCATTTAAAAGCAAAACAAATGAACTGCATTTCTAAGCAGCTGTTTTGTCAGAGGCATTGCACACTTCCAGACACAGGCACCTGTTCTTCTGTGTGCAAGGAGGTGTGACACTGAATCTATTTTCATAGCTTGTATTTTTCAAATCTGGATGCTTTAAATTCTGTAATTCCATACATTCAAAGTGTGCTTCTGTATACAGCTATTCAGATAGAATTCTGCTTGCATTCTGGTTAAACCCCAGAAAACCAGGCAGCAGGTGCTTTATAGAGTTCATGGGTGTATTTCTTATTAAAAAACCCTATTATCTGTTATAAAGAGAAACTGTAACGGAGTTTAGTTTCCAGAATACAAGATAAGGGTCTGCCTTAATTCTGCTCTTGATATTTAAAAAAATCGCTATCTCAGAAAAGGTGATTTCCTTAAAGTATCCAAAGTATGCTCTTGTCAGCCTTGATTTTTAAACCTCAGGGACTGTGTTAGTGCTTGCAATAGAAACAGTTTTCTCATAGAGCGCATGTTTGAGGTTAGAAAGACTAGTATGTGGAAGTTAATATGTCCTCAGAAGTTACAAAAAGTTTGAGTTAGTTCAGTGAACAGAACGGAGGTTGCTGGAATTGGGGGTTAGTTTATGTGCTGGGGGAGCAGTGGCCAGGCTCCCCAGGGCAGGGGTGACTGCAGGGAAGCCAGGCATCCTTTGGTCCTCTAACCAGCACCCACAACAGCAAAAGCCATATCCCTGTACGCAACCTCGATTTGTGTCCTTGCCCACAGTGCTCTGAGCCCGTGGCAAGCTTGGGAACAAGGGTTATTACTGCTTTTTGTATTGCTAACCAGGTCCAGGATAAACTTGGATTTCTTCTTTAAATCCTCTTAGATCTACTGATGGCTTGAACAAAATAAATTTTTTTAAAAATACAAAAAATCGTGTTCTGAGGGTTTCCAAGGCTAAGTCATCTCTGAGTCTCTATCGCTTACTTTTTTTACACATTTCATCATGATGTATTCCTACTTGGAAAAGTAAATTAGAATTGCTTTCCAGTTTATGCCTAGCCTAGGGGATGCGGGAAGTGGGCTGAAAAATATTTTTTCTGCTCCTTCAGTCTCTGAGAAATTTTGTATATGTGGTGTTTTTTACTCAGGCGTTTCACTGAAAAGCTGCATCATGACTTCAGAAAGATTGCCCCGGGTCTGGTACAAAAGAATCAAGCTTTTATTTTTAGCTTCTTTGTCAATTGTATGTGGGGGGAAAAAAAAAAACAAACAACAAAACCAGAGCTGAAGCCTGATAGAATCTTAGTTACACAAGTTTTCTGTTGCAATAGTTAAGTGGCAACCCAGTGATTAATTAAAAAAAAATTTTTTTTTTTTTTTTCTAGAGTGAATGCCTTCTATTGACTACAACTATACAAAACGCCCTTCTGCAATCCTTTGGCATTTGTTATTCATATAGTGCATTTCTAGGAAGAGTTTAAAGTTTATTTGCATCTCAATGTGTCTGAGGTCAGTGTTTTTCAGTTAGACAAGTACAGAAGAGGTATGGATTACCAATGGCATCCTAGTTACATCCCTGCCATGACCAGTGATAGACTCACCTTTTGTCACCTAACTGGCTCTTCATCCTCATTTGCCTCAAGGACAGTCATGCAAGTTCTTTATGGATATAATGTTTTTGTAGTATCTGCATGGTTTAACTGAAAGGGGTTAGCTCTAAAATGTGCGTATGTGGGCTCTATCATGTACCTATGCATTCGTGCTCTCTATATTCTGTGCAGGGAATCATTCTCCTGCTGGGCCTGTCCCACAGGCTGATAGCTGGAACCAGTTTATGGCATATTTCATCTTCATTTCTGTATTTGTGAACAGGTTCTGGGACACGAGGCACTTATTTCCAAGATTTCTACAGCCTGTCAAAAAATACTCGTGCCAACAACTAACCTCCTGCAGATTTAAGTTTTTAGGTTACAAAATAATCCTGTGTTTTCTATCTGGCAAAGGGTGTTCTAGTTTTTACGGTTAGAAATTGCAATTATGGTTCTGAACGATTCTGAACGATCTTTTAATGGATGTAAACAAGGCACCTGTAGTCATTCCCCAAGTGTTGGACTATTATTTACCAAGGTTCGCTGTGAACCGTTGCATTATTTTGTTTGTAAATCGATCCTCTGTCCTCACATTCCCTCACTCGGGGAAGCTGCTTTTCTCCATCCATGTTTACTGCAATAAACTACAGACAAAGTTCTTGGACTGCTTCTGGCCTTTGGAAATTCTTGCCCTGAGGAAGTGGGGACAGAAACTACTTGGGACTGGGCTTTTCCCGGCATCTTTTACTCTGTGGTCCTATTTGTAGTGGCTGCCAGTCACCACAGGGAAGGATTGGGGAAGTTTTGAGAGCCTGTGGCCGCCCGCAGTGCAGGCTGGTGTTGGCCGATGCCTGCGAGCCCCTGTGGGCCCCTGCGAGCCCCTGCGGGCCCCTGCGAGCCCCTGCGGGCCCCTGCGGGCCCCTGCGGGCCCCT
>NW_020799116.1:9456620-9458939 GCF_003259725.1 Athene cunicularia
GGGGGGGTGCTGGGGCACGGGCGGAGCGCTCCCCTGGCCTCAGCCCGCTGGCTCTGGGCACAAACTCCTGCTGACTGGCCCCGGCCCCAGGGACCCCGCAGGGAGACAACGGCTGGCACAGCCTGCAGGTCAGTAAGGGTGGCACCGAGTATTTAAGACAAATCATCTCAGCCGCAAATTAAGCTGTCATTCCTCATCGTGCCCGTCCCCCCTTCCACGCTACCAAGAACACGGCTGGTGACCGACATCCTGCTAGCGGTTCTCCGCTCTGGTGGACACCCTGACAGTTTATCCTGCCACCTCAGTTTTCTGCCCACAAGACTAAACAAACCCCATTCTCCCAGCCTTCCCCGACCGCGTGTGCTGTGCTGAGCCATTGATCGTTTCCCATTTGTCTCCCTCGTCCTCAAATGGCCTTGTCCAAATCAGGACACACTACGCCAGCTGGGGCCTCCCAGGCAGCACAAGTAACGCCTCCCCTGTGTTGTGTATATGTCTCAAAGTGATATTTGACTGTGCTCTGTTTGTGCTCCACCATAATCTCCACTTCATTTTCTGCCCAAGTTGATTTCTGAGTTGTGATGTCCTGTGGCATATATTTGATTTTGCTTGAAGTGAACTGTTCCACCCTTGTCTCCTTCCAGCTACATCATGCAATCTTCTGTACCCTCTCCATTTTTTTTTAATTTTTATTTTTAAATATTTGATTTCTCATCTTGTTTCATAAGGTTGTTAAAAGTGCTTCTCTCTTCACTGTCCTCTGGCTGTACTCTTGGGGACAGTGCTGCCTTGTTAAAAACAGTCTGGAACAGAACTGGACCCAGAGCAGATACCTGCAGGATTCAACTGATCTTAAACTGTCTTGGGAATGAGGACACTGAACTGGGCCAATGAAAGCAGAAGGCCCAACCTTTATCTTTGAGTCAATCCAGTTCTGCCTTTGCTTTGTTAGTTTGTATTTATTCAAAAAGTGCATGAGGTTGTGTGTTGGGAGCTGTGGAGGAAGTGTGTATGTTGGGATTTGTGTGACAGAAACAGAGCTCGTCCTTGTGGGGTTCATGTGAACTGTAGCAGGCAACAGCTCCAAACTGCAGCTGTTCAGCTCCTGTTGCCCAAGTCTGCTCCTGCTTCCATCCCTCACCGTGACACTGGTGTTCTCAGACAGCTTTAGCACCATTCACCTCTCAGTGTCACTGCAGCCTCTTGTAGTAATCAGGTAGACAGATGCCGCGGGGCTGTCTTGCAGCAGCTCTATGAATGCTTGTGAAACCTGCCTTTGCAATGTGCCGGTGATACAGAATATCACAGAGTGGTTTGGGTTGGAAGGGACCTTAAAGATCCTCTAGTTCCCACCCCCCTGCCCTGGGCAGGGACACCTTCCACCAGCCCAGGTTGCCCAAAGCCCCGTCCAACCTGGCCTTGAACCCTTCCAGGGAGGGGGCAGCCACAGCTTCTCTGGGCAACCTCTGCCAGGGCCTCACCCCCCTCACAGGGAAGAATTTCTTCCTCACATCTAATCAAGACGGGGTCTTGTATTGCTAGAACCCTGTCTCATAATCTTGTGGAAAAAAGCAGAGCCTTCGCAGTCAGCAACACCGACAGATGTGCTGTGATACCAAGTGCAGAGGTAGTGAACCCACAAAGCACGGCTTGCACTGCCATGAGGTCACCAAGCACAAGTTAGGTCAACTCGCAAGCAGAAGGACGTGGATTCCTTGGACAGGCGAGCAGGGTGAGAAAACTTCTGTGCAATCCCGTTCCCATAATGAGAAACCTGGAGTGGACAATGGGGAGTTGCCCTTTGGAGCACCAGGCAAGCGCGAGGGAGACTTTGAGGCTCTGGAGGTGCTGGGCCTCAGGCTACGCCCCTGAATGGCAACCTGCCTTCCCCGACACACCGGGAGTGGCTGCTCGGCAGAGCGCAGCACGGCCGCCCGGAGGTCGGAGGCTCTCTGCTACACAGCAGCTGCTACATGTCGGTCTGCCAAGTAGAAGAGAGGTCTGTGACAGCTGACAGGGAGGGTAAAACTCCTCTGAGCAGTGCCAAGAAAGGCCTGGCAAAGCCTCTGCCCTTGGAAGCAGGGCTGTTTCCCCCAAGAAATGTGGCTACAAACGGGAGACAGCTGAGGAGCCCGCCAGCCCTCGCAGGTGCTCGCTGAGGGGGACATGGCGCTGTGAGAGTCAGGGGAGGGGCGGGCCGGGGGGAGCAGCCCTGCCGGCAGCCCCGGCAGCAGGAGAGGAGGAGGAAGAGGAGGAGGACCTGTGGCGGCCTCTCCCTTCCCGCCTCGGCGGCTCCCGCCCCGCGGCCTTCCCCGGCGG
>NW_020799116.1:9458989-9673637 GCF_003259725.1 Athene cunicularia
CGGGGCCGGGCAGCGCTTCTCCGCTAGGGAGGAGGCGGAGGAGAGGAGGGCAGCACCCTCCGGGGCGAAGCGGCCGCCGGGGAGCGAGGGGGACACCGCTCCGGACAGCCCGCGCCGCGCCTGAGGTGCGCTGTGAGATGCCGGTGGTGGGAAGGTCGAAGACGTGAAAAGGGGGGATGAGTTAAAGTGGGGGGAAACCCAGCCATAATTAACTGGAATAAACCTTAAATCTTCAGTTTAGTGGGATGTGATGCGCTGCCGCAGCAACCCTGTCAAGAATCCCTGCCCTCAAGTGCTGAGAATTGACTCCCCCCACATCAGGCGATAAGCTTCCAAGTTAGAGTGGATCCTTTTTTTTTTTTTTTTTTAAACTAACAAATGAGGGATACTTTTATAATTTTAAATCTTACTCCTTTAAGATTCACGCCTTTGCAAACTTTCCTCTTTATCTTGCCCCCTTACTTCAAGTGAAAGTTGTCTCTGTATTCAAGGCTCCAGGAGGTGGAGCTTTAGAATTAAACAAACGCTACAATACAGTAAAACAGGCACTGGCAGTGCTAAAGGGGTATTGGCCTGAAACATGAACGTTGCAAAAGTTTTTGCTCCTTCCTTGTGCAAAGTTAGACAGTGCCATAACTTTGTTACCATATCTGTGGGTTACAGCTGACTGAAGGTGAAATACCTGTTTCCTTGAGTGGGACTGATCCCGTCAGGGATTCCATGGCAAGCGTGCGGCTAGCCCAGTTTGTCAGGGAATCAAGGCTACAGCGCACCAGACCTGCATCATTTCCCAGCCCCTAAAACCTTCTGTGATCTTCCTCTCTATTTCCCAAATCTCACAAATGGTTGCAGCAAGACTATTGAAGTGGAAGAGGTCTCATGAAATCAGTCTGAGTAACAGAAAGCTTTTCAGCACTGTCTGCTGCACTGAGAAGGGGCATGACCTGTTCTCTTTGCCCATAGTGTTTAGGAAAAGGAGTCATGGATTTAGATGACCGCAGAGAAAGAGGCCACATGTTGGGGTAGTTGTAAGGGTAAGTGATGTGCTGGGATAGCTCATGCAGCTTTCTCAAAGTCCCTCTCCCCACCTTCTTCCCTGTGATGGAACCCAACCATATGGTTTGGGGTAGACTTCTTCTGATGATTTCTACTTCTAATAATTTTCTTCCCTCTTATAATTCTACATTTCTGGAAGGTTTCTGTTTTATTGGGTTAAAGTTTCACTGAGCTCATTCAGTCCAGTTGGTGGTAGGAAGGTACACAATTGAGCATTTGCTCTGCCCTTGGAATCAAAATATACCTCAACCCAGAACCTCAAATCTGAGACTCAGATGCAGTATCTGGGAACCTAAGGATGACTCCTGCAAGGAATTATATGGCAAATGAGAGACTAGTTGGTCTTCTCTTTCTTTCTCCAGGTAGTTTCTTTTTTATCTCTTATTTTTGGTACCTAAAGCCTTTTCCAGTCTAGTTTCAGAAGGGACATGATAAAGTTCAGTTGCTTGAGGTGTTGAAGATAATTCTACTCTCTAATGTACTTGCCTTTCAGGATTGTTTTTTTTTTACCCTGATGTTCATCATAAACAATTTATTCCATCCCGTTTCCCCAAGATACACTTAAAGGTATCCTAATTCTTCTAACACACGTCTATTTTTGAGTGTCAAGCCTTTCCCTTTGGGGCCACTCCCCTCAAGTGTTTCATATTTACTCTACCTTTGCTCACAACTGAGTCCCAGTGACTTCAGGTGCTCTCTTCTGAACTGGGCCTTGCATTGCATTTATTAACAACTTGTAAAGATGCTAAGGGGACATGGTGGGTTCTCCATCAAGTAAATGACAGTTTATGTGTGAGACAGAGAGACTCCTACTTTCCACTGGCATCATTTATCTCCCGGGGAATCTTAGGAAGGAGTGACTGTCCCTGTTGACATGGGCGTCTCTCCATGCAATTACCACACCCAGGATCTTGCCTGCAGATGTTACAGTGCTGGGCCCTCCTCATACAACAGCAGTGCCTGGTCAGTGACCGTCTGTGCTCCACCATTTATTCAAGAAGTGATTCATGCAAATTCCTGAGAAACCCTGGGAGAAGATGTTGACACGTGTCTTTTGGCTGCCAAGGTGACTGCTCTCATCACTGGGCTATTGGATGATGCCCAAACTTGCTCTTTTTTGTTTGTTTGTTTTTCCCCAGACCCATACAACTTTGACTCTTCTTTTGTACAAGGGATAAATTAAAGTCACATGGACAATAAAAACCTCTTATTATTATGAGGCACTTCTTTCTATGTAATAGTGTAATTTACAACAAAATCTACTGTAAACAACAAAATAAATGCCTTGTTTTCTTGGTGCTCTAGGAATAGATCAGTGCCTCTTGGAGTCTTGCTAGCTTCTTTCTACTTCTGTTCTTTTGATTATTTATTCCTTTCTGCATTCTCTTTGACTTTCAACTCGGTTGAAGAGCTGTGCTCCATGCACCAAAGGCTCTCTTCTCTTCAGATCTCTCTTTCTGACTGTGGGTCTCGGCTATCTTGTTTAAATTTATGTATTCAAATAGGTCTCTGTGTGGCAAAGACTAGAACTAGGTGCAGAGCCTCTGCTTGGAGATCTGGCAGTACTGCTACTAGACTACCCCACAGAAAACAGTCTTGATTGTGTGATCCTAAATGGCATTATTCTCTAAACACAGGAGTTTGAGTTACCAAGGCATTATTGCAGAACTCTGTTCACAGAACCCTTAAGCAGGCTCTTGGTCAGGGTGAATACTCTCCATAGGCACATACAGCCATCTTGTATATCTCTATATGAATATGGGGGGGTATAACCTCTTAGTGCTAAGTTACTCTACAGTTGCTTAAAACCAACTTTAAACATAAATATTTCTTCCCATTCCCATTTAAAATGCTCACAGTTGAAATTTCACATATATGTAGTCTTAAATTCTTACATAATTTTTAAATAATAAAATGAACTTACAATCTAGGAACTTAGTGAAAAACATTAACCTAATCTTTTGTTTTGACAAGAAATCTTCATAAGAAGGTCAATATGTCAGATGTATCTTTTGTAGTGCCTAGCAATGAGCTCTGTGATGTTTATAAAATAGGCTAGTCACAGTTTTCTACAGTAACACAAATAAAACTAGAAATTGAAAACCAGTTCGTCAATGAAAAATTGAGGACTTTGAAAACAACCCATCACATCTTCACTATTAACATCTAATTCGTTTCAGCAGGGACTATGTCTGTCAGCTGGTAGCAATACAAGCTCATCAGTCTAGCAGTAGTGGAGTAGGTAGGATAAAAAGAGCTGGGTCTCTTGCAGGCTTGGTGGGTTTTGCAGGGTTTTTTTGTGGGTAAGGATGGTAATAGTTCATAGTTCTTCTTGGGTTTATCTCTTAGTAGAACTTAAGTTACTGTTTTTACTTCAGTGAAATCTGCTTTAACCAGAAGGGTTGTTATGTGGTGTGGTCTGATGTATTAGTAAGATATCTGTGGCCTTGACCTAACAAATAAAAGATGGGTTTTTGGAAGGAAAGTGGTTTCTGTGTAAGACTGCCTTATAACTTTTGGGCATAGTATCAGGTGCCTTCTGACAAAGGGGGGACTTTTAACCTGGGCTTTCTGTCCTTAGCAATGTGGTGTCCTGCAGGAAATGGAAGGGCTCAGGAGGTTGTGCCATGAAGTGTCAACTCTACAGTGGTGGAGGAGGTGTACTTCCCTCTAAGGGGGAAGGAGGCAAGAAGTACAGCTCTGAAATTATTCCAGTTGACTTTGAGCTAAGTAATTCTGAATTAATCAGAGCTCCTGACCAGATTTCCCTGCCCTGTTTTAAAATGGATAAAAAGAGAAGTGCTTGCTGTGCCTTAGCTGTTTGGATTTAAGCCACTGTCTCCTTTTAGGAAACTGCAGTAGCTTATAGAGTGCGACGTCTTCAGGGACCAGTATGGCTTTGATCAGCTTTTGTTAATGCGCAAAGCAACTAATAATGCACTTGCCTTGCAACAGAAGTATCTTTTTCTCATGAGATGCTAGTGAGCAGTTTTGTAGTGGTTTCTTGGATCTAATGCTTGACTGTTGTGTTGCCACTGGGTTGCCCAGAAAAAAGTATCAGGTGATCTTTCTGGGGAGGTGAAGCACAAAAACAAACAAAACCCAAACCCAAATTATGTGGCTATCACAGAGCATACAAAATAAGATATTTTGCAGGTGAACTAAAAAAAAATCTAGACAGAAGGACAGATGAGCTCTCTTCCAGGCCATCTGATACATTTGTGCTCTCCAAAACAGCAGTTCAAGGAGTATCTGGGTGCACTGTAAGTGAACTAGAAATGCTGCACAGTGAGGAGAAAGGAGCCTCCTAGATATCAGGCGTGGTGGTGCAGGCTGCCCTGTGAACATAAGGACTTCTCTTGCTCCATGTGGTTTTCTGGCCAGGGCAAGTAATGTATTGATTCTTACTTTCTATGTGGTGTCTGACTGTTAGATCTGGCTTTGATGTCTTTTTAATGTTCCTTTTAACTGTGACTCTGGTCAGTTCCCAACCGGCAGGAATAAATGACCAGATTTTGCTCTTTCCAACTGAGCTGTGGAAAGAGTTAATCTGGGACAGTAGTAGCTTCAACTTGTGTGTACAGCCTAAGACAGAAGTGGATTTGAGCTACGAACTGTAAAAGAGTCTTAGTTGGTAGTACTGAATTCTTTTGCATGAGGTTAATTAAAAGGTCTGAGAGAAGTCAGCCAGCCTCCCATGGCTGAAATGATTTTCCCCATGTAGACCTTCTGCAGGGATCAATCCCTGTTGCAGCTGTATCATTCTTCTGCAGTTAGTGGCAGACTGCTAGCTGCGGTGTCTGGCACTCCTGGGCTTGCTCTGAGTCTGAGAATGGAGCTGAACCGTGTGATCTGGTAACGAAGGCCTCATCTGTTTTCATGTGGGAGGTATTTGCACTTGTGGATGTCTGATGTTTCTCTGGAAACCTACAGTCTGATTGCAAACACTTCTCAGCTGTGCTTCTGCTGTAGCAGCCTCTGCCTGAGACTCAGGCTGGTACAGATCTGATGGTGAATTTATCTTCTTCCATCAGACTGCCTGAAACGGTGTGTGCTTTATTTGTGACTTTGTGGGAGAACATGCTGCTGTATGGTCTCGCCCCCTTTCCCACCCGCCTCTGGAATTATTTAGCACAGACTAAACTGAAGAGGGCATGACAGCTAGCACTGGACAGATGTTAAGAGCAGCTGGTAGTAAACTAGCACTCTGAGTGATCTATGGACAAAATCTGAGAGGTCAACCGTAAGATCTTTGATCAGGCAATCGCAGTTGAAGGACTGACTTGACAGGAATGCAGGATTAAGCCTGATGATAAAAGTAGCTTCTAAAACTGTCTTTTCCTAGCAAGTTTTTTCAATGGGGAGCTCTAAGTCTTGTCATGTTTTAAGATTGGTATTTCCATAAGTAATACAGAGCATACAGTTTTATGCAACTGCATCTGAAAGAGAAGTGTAACTTCATATTGGAATCTACTGTTTTTAAGAATAAAAGTGTTTGATTGTGAACTTGTCTGTGGCCACACAGACTCCCTTTGGAAAAATAGTTGTTACATGTAACTGCTCTGGGGCTAGTAGGTATACTCTAGACAGACTTGTATACATCTGGTAGTTTTTCAGTTTGCAGGAAGACTAGGTAGCTCTTTTTTTTTTTTTTTTTTTTAAATAATCATTATTTAAACTGACAATCCTTGTAGACGTGTAACAAGAAAGTTGTAATGCAGGAGAGGGGTAAGACAAAGGAAAGGGGAAACAGGAGATGGGGGAGAGAAGGTATAGGTAGATCAAACAGTTTGTGGCAGAGTGGGAATCCAAACCTTCTATGTCTCAGTAAGGCAGGCTTTGCTTCCCAGAACTCAAAGCATGAAATAGTGTTATAACATTACCTTGTCCTTAGCCGTCAACTGGCACAAGGCTGTTCAAAGGATCTGAATGTGTCTGTGTGGTGTTTGCTAATCTAAATCTACTGCAAATGGATGGAGGAGCTGGTTAACTTCTTGTGTGAAAGGTTATTCTGTAGCTGAAATTGCTTTAGGTGGCTCAGCTGTATTTTGTCAATAAAATGTGCCATCAGTGGAGGAATTGGCAGTAAAGTAGCTTCTGTGTGCTTGTATATGGAAAGCACGTTTGAAGGGCAGCAATGGAGTATTTGGTAGATGCAGTCAGCAATTGTATCATTACAAAGTCTGTTTTCTGGGATTTAGAATTTGAATGTGTTTAATTGCAATGGGTGGATATGATTTATAGCTTGGATGTGATTCTTTTTCATCTGTTTTGGCTGCTGTAAAGCGAACTGCATGATGCATATGAGATGCTATGCTAGAGAGTTCAGTGAAGAAAGTGCATTTCCAATATATTTATGTCTGTGTTGGGAATATACTCGGTAACATATCTGTGAAAGTATATTGAATGTTTTTTTGGGGGGGGTGGGGTGGTTTCTCTCTATCATGGTACATGATATCAAGTCTTTATCATTCTAGGTGATGGAAGGAAGGATTGTGCCAAGCAGTAAACTTCTTATAAACTTCAGCAAGCTTTAGTGTTGATTTCTGTCCCCAGCTTAGACACATGGGCCAGGTTGATCCTTGGTGTACCTCTATTTCCTGAAAAGGCAATTAGAATAACTGCTGTAAGCTGTTGCTTTGTGCCTTTTTTTAAGTTCTTTACTTTATTAAGAGTAAGAAAGGATGGTCTTGTAGGTAAGACACCACTGGGAGTCAAGAGTTCTATATGTGCTTCTTGGTTCTGATGCAGAGGGACTATGTGACCTGGGGAAAGCTGGGTGGTTTTTTTGGTTTTGTATTTTTTTTTTTTTTAATTTACCTACTTCCTGCTTGTCCTATTTATTTAGACTGTATTGACAGGGATCCTCAGGCTTTTTCTGTGTGGTGTGGCTAGCACAAAAAGGGCTGGTCTTGATTGGGGTCTTCAGGTCATACTGTAGAAAAGGGATCTTGAACAGTGTTTCAACAGGTCTTATCTGAGCACTCAAAGCAGGATCCTATTTGTAAAGGATCTTTTCTGAAAGTTATTTAAGGGCAGCGTGCTCTGGTGTGCATGGAGGAAAATAGCAAAATATGGTCACTCAAAGCTTCCAGCTGATCTTGAGCAGCATCGTGTTGGCTATTTCACGGAGTGCAGTAAGGGGTACCTTGCCCGTATTTGAAAACTGGCCTTTGAAATCGAATTGTATTACTTCACCTGTGTTTATGAAATGATGTCATTAGCTGATAAAAATATGAAATATACTGTAGCTGGGCCATGTGAAAACTTCTAGTGAGTCAGTCTAACAGTCCATGTGTCTTGTACAAAGTAATTCAGGGTCACTCTTGGATACCATTTTAATCCTTCTGCAAAGGGTTCTGTGGGCCCATGTCCCAGGATCTTGGCCTGTAGGAAAATAATTTTTTTTTTTTTTTAGCTTGTTGCCACTTCAAGGCAAGTTTTAAAATGAGTTGACTGCTGCCTTGCTGAACTACCACACCAGGCACAGAGCTAAGGTGATCTTGCTAGTCCTTTTCTGCAGGAATACAGATGTGCCTGGGTTTTGTTGTGACTGGTTCTGTTGGTTGCTTCTCTCTGCTGTAATATAGTGGTGGGAGGGGGCTGGCTTTGTTTGATCAAAATGTATATATTTAGCTGTGGGTGGAGATGCTGTTTCCACCTCTGGTTTTATCTATTCTTTCTGCTAATATCTGCCCTGAGTAGCAGCAACTCAGGAAATCTGTGACAGATTTGTTGATTTAGCCTTTTTTTAGACTTGGCTCTTTATTGAAGAAATCCTGAACAACAGACATGCTCTAGGGTATGTCATCCAAGCGAGGTGGCTGTCCTCAGTTTGACATTTTAGTGAGTGCTGTCCTGCCTGACAATAAAAAACCAGGATTATGGAACAGCTGTGTTACCTCAGTGCAGGGAAGGGAGCAAGGGGTGGTTTTATGAAAACTACTGGTGGATCCAGTATCTGTTCAATACCAAGCAACTTAAAGTGAAAATGGTATGTGTTTAGACTAGGGAACTGACTCAAGGAATATGGAAATACTAAAACAAATCCAAATTATACTTTTGTATGAACCTTGGTAAATATGTAGATTTGTTCTTTACAGTTTAGATATATAGGGAGATGTGCGCTTTTTTGTCATACAAGCTTTATTTGATTTTTTTTCTTGTTGCAGCAGAGTGTAGGCTTGGTAGCTTAAGGACCAAAAGGATTAATATATTTGGTTTATATTCATGAAGTACCTAGCAGCCTCAGCCAGAGATCAGGGTCTTTCATATAAGATATTATGCAGGTTTCTAAAAGAATTGCAAAAAGGCCTTCTACCACACTATGAAGTTTATCAGTTTCCTACAGCTTAAGACCCAGACCGCTTCTGAGGGTGTGTATTCAATGAAGGTTTAAATCAAATATGAGTGATATTATGTAGGAATATCAAATGAAAAACTAGTTTGATGTCAGCAGTTTTGACCAATGTAGAATCATTTTCAGCTTTTGTACAAAAGCCGCAGCCAGTTTAGTACTCTGACTACTTGGGAAAAAGAACAGGCTCTGCAAAGGCAGGGAGGAGGCTTTGAGTAAGTCACAAAGCAGGATGTTTAAGAAACATAATGAGAGGGATGGACAGACTCTCCTAGAATCATAATTTATGTTTTCCTAATCCACAGGATACCACAAAAGTGGTGATAAAATAGGTGCAGGGTAGGAAGGAGAACTGGTGTGTTAGCTGTAGATGGAGCACTTGATTATCTATTGGAGGATTGTGTCTATGTACATCTGGAGAGCTGAGCACGTTGAATTAGGCTGAATCTCTTGGGCCCTGCAGCACCCTGTTGTGACTTAACCCATGGGGAGGCTGGCGTTCTCCCTTCCCTGGGGCTTGTGCCCAGGAAGGAAACACTCTCCTCCACTTGGTGGCCTAGTGTCTTGCTCTGAGATAGGCACCTCATTTCTCTTTGGTTTCAAACAACTTAAAGCAAGGTGCAGTGGAAGGGGGGAGATCTTTAATGTGTTTTTGTAACTGGAGAGGGAAAGAATGAAAAAATAATGGTATTGTCTGGGGAGGAACCAGATTCAGGCTTCCCCTGCCTGATTGGATCAAAACCAAAGCCTCCCCCTTTAAGGAGGGTGTTTCTCATGCAAGACTGGAGCTATTCTAATGGTTAGATTAAATAAGATGTCCAGAAAGTAGAAGAAAAATTATCTTTCTCAGCTGTAAAGGTGTTCAAACATTGATCTTGACTGCTAATGAAAGACTTGAGCACTGGCTGGAGACTGTTCTTGGTGACAATTTTGAGCCTGCCTATTAAAACACAGGGGAGAAAAGCATTCAAGTGTTTCTTGCCAGAGGGAGCCTGATTCTGGAGCCTGTGGAGAAAGAGATTTTGACTTTAGCTTCTGGTTTTGTGGTGTTTTCTCCCATTAGATAAAATAATAAAATAGGATAAAATAGGAATTTAGGAAGAAGATCTAGGTCCGAGGTTCTGAGCATTTTGGGTATGAAGGTCCTTGTAGCTTAATGTCTAGGGTAGCATGTCCCTTGTGTGTGGGAAATCTCTGTTCTTCTTGGTCAAGTGAACTCATTCTTCTAAATTCAGGCAGAAGAACTGAAGATCCATCAGATTAACTCTAGGTTTCACTCGGTGAATTGGGATCTCTCATGTCAGTGAGCATATGTGCTGCATGTTGTGTAGAAGAGCCTTGCTGGTTTTGAGTCTGGTTTGCTTGGAAAATGTTGGGTCAAACCTCCTAAGTGATCTGTTGGGAAACAGTATCTAAAGGCGACTTCTGCTTGCCATTAGTTCTGTTTTCACAGCAGTAATTCACCTGATGCTGTAACTGATGAAAGACCAAGCTGCAGAATTGCATTCCTATGTTTTTATTTAGCAGCAACTGAAGTAACGATAATGAAGGCTGATAATTTCTTATTTTGGATCCTGTGATCTGTGCTTAACATGGGAAAGACTGTGTCAGTGAAGGCAGCCTCTTACTGGCATTCACAAAGGTAGACTTCCTGGGATTTCCAATTTTGTGGCAACTGTATCATATTTTTAATTAGTAAATTAGTGAATTTTCCAACTTTGGCCACATAGACATCTGCTGGAGGGAAGAGCACTGCTTCGTAGTGTGTTCAAGCTAATGTTCCTGTACCTGACCCATCTTGGATCTGGCCAAGAAGCAGGATTGGGTGGGGACAGGGAGGGAGCCCTAAGAGTCTTCTGGAGTTTAGACTCTCACTGCCTTTGTCTAAGGGACAAAGCGAGGAGTTTGATCCCGGTCTCTCATGCCCTGTAACAATGTCATCCTGACCATTGAGCTACATATTCTTTCTATGTATTTTCCTCAACCAGAAGAACATGTAAGAATCTAGGCAGGAGCAGACTTTCTGTGATTTGGAAAGGGCTTTGTCAGCCAGCTATGCAGGCAGGTCTTGCTGATTTTCATTTGGCCTGGGGGGAACACTGTTAGAAAGATGAAATTTGATACTATGGAGCTCATGAAATAGGTTGGGTTGGGTTTTTTTTTTTTTTTTTGTTTTTTTTTTTTGCTGTTGCTGCTCCTGTTGCTCACTTAATTATAAAACCCAGATAAATGTACCTTTTGGTATAAATATTACTAATGTTGGCAGTAATTGAAGGTGAAACTGGCAAATGTATCTATCAAGCCATTTCACAAAGTAATCATTTATGAACATAGCTCTATTAATTTGTTTAGTCAGATGCAGAGAAGCAATAAAAGTGATTGACTAAAAACAATTAAAACAGTAAAAGTAAATTGTTGTGTGCATTAAAACCTGCTGAGCCTGTCAGATGAAAATTGTAGGTTTAAATGTGAAAATTAAAGCTATTGATTTTAGCTAGTGTGTATGTGGCTACCACGGTCCTAATTTGTTCTAGTTTTCTTAGCTAAAAGTTGCTGAGACAAGAATAAAGATAATCCTAAACCTCATTCCCAAAAAGGCGTAAGCCTTCAGGAGGACATAGATGATAAATATTTGTGTTATCTTGGGAAGATGGGAACATTTTCTGGAAGACTTATATTAACTGTCAGTATCTTGACACTGCAGAACTGAATATAAATATTTACCAATAATGGTAACTTACTGTACTTCAAAGAAGGTGAAGAATTAGACATTGACATGAGAGAAAATACAGCATTGATACAGACTAGATTATAGGGCTTCTCGCTTAATTTATGTGTATGACTTTATTGTCATTTTATTTTTATGTGTTGTAGTAAATCTTGCATTCAGTGAACTATTATTTTTTAGTATTCAATTAAAATGATAGCACAAAAAGAGTGCGCTATCTGGACAGGTATTAAGGGATAGTGGTGGGGAATGAGACTCCAGTCTGTATGGGGGCTTCAGCCACTTGGTAAGGGCTAATGTCATAATTTGAATGAGCCAGGACTTTAAACAAGTATTATGTGTGTTGGCTTGCCAATGTTAAGCAATCGGTCATGGTATTATTTCCTCTTACAGTTTCTTTAGATCTCTTTAGAAATCACCCCTTTAGATTGTAAAACGTATTATTTGATGGTTAACTACTTGACAAACAGGTAGAGGTTTTTAAAGTCTTGCTTTGGGTTGCTTAAAGCACATTGTCCAACAGCCATAGTTTTTTCTCTTTAGGAAGCAGACTCTGAAGAGAAGTTCTATGACTTACAAACACTGAATCAGTCTAGACTAAAAATTTCTGATCCTGGCATCATGACTGCAAGTGAGGGGTGCTGGGGAGTGCAGCTGCTACAGTCTGAACAGGGCTGTGGAGGGGAGCATTGGGTGGATTGAAGGGAAGTATCCAGAGCAGCAGTGGTGTGGTGATGTGCCCTGGCCCTGTCAGGGAGGGAAGCTCATGTGGAGGAGCAACAAACTCCTGGCAGAAGGGCAGAGTAGCTGATTTGGGGCACGTTTTTTGCCATACCTTCAGGACAACTGCAAATCCAGAGTTGTGGGATGTTGTGGAACTGGGCACCTAGGATCAAAGCAGCTGGCAGCAGTCACGTATACATTACTGACATGAACATCAACTGCTAAACTGGCCCCTTCTGCCTTGCAGTTTGCTGGGCTGGGAGGGGGAGGGTGGCATACAGCTTGGAGCCAAAAACTGCATCCTGTGCATGAAGCGTAGTATTGCAGTGTTTGTAACACCAAACTGTTTCCCTTTGTGGAGGTAACCTTCTGGAGAGAACTCACTGCTGCGGTGACAGAAGTGAGAGAGGAAGAGATGGGGAAAAGTATGAATCTTTCTATGTGCATGAGTAGCACAGATTTCACAGGCAGCGTTTGTCTTAATAGGGAATTTTTTAAATGAAAAATTCAGATACTAGGGCTGATTCATTTGAACACTGTGGCACACTTCACAAAGTCTTGGGAGTCTGTTCCACCAGATGAACTCTTTCAGCACATACTTACAGTAGATAACACAACAGAGAATACAAATAACTTGTAGTTACTACACAGCTAGCTGAAGTTTCTCTTTATGCTTGTCAAAATAACTAGTTCTGTCAATGTGCAGCGGGGTAGGCAAATCAATAATGGTGCTACTGAGATACCATCAAGAGAGTTACATAGCTTTTGCTTTTAAGGCAGTTGTTTAGTGATTTTATTTTTTTTAAACAGTAGCTCCATGATCCTTCTGTCAGTCGTGTTCGTTTTCAGCTGTTTGTGCTGGATCAGAATGTACTGTTTGAAATAAAGGGGAAGAGCCATGTGCATCTGCTGCCGTATGCTGTTTGCAAATAGATAGTGTTGTCCAGTAAGATGCAAGTCCCACAGCGCTGCGGGGGTACGTCATGCCATATGTCTGTTCCGTCACATGTGAGAGTGGCTGAGGGAGGGGAGAGGTCCCCACAAGAGGGTTAACTTCTAATGGTAATAAGGAAGCTGTCAAAAGGGGTGTCACTTCTGGGCTCCGATTCAGCAAAGCTCATGAGCATATGCTGAAGTGCTTTGCTGAATCAAGTTGTAGCAGAGAAACTTGTCAGAAGCATTTTACTTCTGTTCATGTGACTGTCATGCTGATCTTAAGCCTTCCAGAAACGTCTGCATGAAGTATGTTTTTTTCTAATAGTGACTCTCAATTTGAAGGAAGGTTTTATAATGTATTTCAGTTGAAGGCTGCAAGTTAAGCCATATTAGTTTTCCCATTTCTGCCTTTTAAATTGAAACAGTTTTCCTAGGAAATAACAGCAAACCAGAACCTTTATTAAAAATAACATTAAGCCCTTCTGTCACATTAATGCAACAGCCTGTGTCATTAGCCTGCTTATAAAAGCATTACCTTGTGTCTCTAGAGTAGATTGCCTCCTAACATCTGTATTGTCTCTAGCATGACCATTACATATGAAGAATTTTCAGTTGAAGCAAAGATTGTGAGGAAGAGGAGAGGCAATGACTTGCATGGGAGGCCACTCAGTGAAAACTAGGCTAAAGCTATTTTCTGGTAGAGCAGGTTTCCTTTATTCTAAATTCCTGGTAATGGTGCAGGTGGTGACTGGGAAACATAGTCTTTGCAAAAGGAAAACAGACGGCATTCCAATGAACTGAGCGGACTTCTCACTGTATGTACTACACGTCACAGCTTACTCCTAAAATAGTTTTATCTCATTCTCCATTAAATAATGAAATGCACTGCTCAGGCAGTGATCCTTGTGGATGATTAGGACAAATACATGTGACCACGAATGGACAATAGCTTTCATGAGAATGCTATAGTGTTGAAGTGAGATAGTTAAATTTTATGGTCTTATATATGTAGTAGATGCCCTGACTGTGCATTTTTATATAAATTATCATTTATTCACACCAATTTTATTTTCATCAGTCCTAAAACTCAATGTGTCTTATGTTTAGCATTATCACAGGAGGAAACTATTCCCTTGAGAGCAGAAACCCAGTGAATTTTCACATAAACACCACACTAGCATTTCCATCCTTGTGGAGACTGTAACGTTCAGCAATTCCGATTCCACTGGGAACTATAGCGTGGCACCATTATAGCAAATAATTTGAGTGGTTATGTTCCTAAGTACTGTTACTGGCAATACCATGCTGAGCATTTGAAGCAAAGCAGGTAGAATTTTTATCTCTGGTTTAAGAATAAGTGTTTCTTTTCCTATTTATAAAGATGTGACTTGATCAGGGCCCAGTACATAAATATATCTAGATGAAGGTTAGTTTAAAAAAAAAAAATAAAAATCACCTGCCTGTTTGTAAAGGGAGAAAGAGTGTGATATATGAAGCTCCTGTGTCTCTTTCTGTGAGAAGCAGATCTGTGCACCCAGCCCAGGGTGTCGATGAGGGAGGTGATATGGACAATGTCTGCAAGGTAGTATACGGTTAATGTGAGCTTTTAAGTCTTTGCGAAGGGGAATGGCCACACTGAGAAGGGTGAGCAGGTAGAAACAAGACGGACGTTTTTCCCCGTTGGCGCGGAAGTTCTGGACACAACTTACGCAATCAGTGTGATCAAGTTCATGCCACTTTATTAAAGGATACACAGCAATTTATAAACTACCATAAAGCACACACGCAGCTACTTGATTGCTAATAGGCTAAAACTACTTGTCCGTGTGCCCTTTTGCCCTCTGGTCCTGTAGTAGCGTCCATGCACCGTTCTTCTGTTAGGCAAACATCTTGTTTTCCACAGTCCAGCTTTCTTAACTTTTTGCAACGCACGCAGTTTCTCAGCCCCTTAGCCTTGCAGGTGTTCTTCACAACAGCTACAGCCTGTTGTTACAGTGGGGCCACTTGGTCTGGATTGCTCATAATATGTCTGTTGCTTTCCAGCCATTCCACATTTCCCTACATGGCTTGCTGGAGTTTAAAAAAGATGTTCACTACACTGCGATGGGGATATTAGGAGAACTGTGCTGACTTCCCTCCACGTGAACCTTGGGCTGTTCCTTAGGAAGCATGCAGCAATTAAGATGAAATGCTCAGTTTTATACTGGGTGTATCTCAACATCTCTGATAACATTGATTCTGACATATAGTCTGTTTTGTACTGTAAGCTTTGCTCACCTGCAAAGATGATGAGTTTGTTTGAGGGACCAAATTTTAGGATTCTAAGTGCTGTAGAAATTCTTGTCTGGAACTGTAACTCCTAGTATTGAAGTTGAGATGCGATTAGAGGTGCTCTGAGTCCTGAGCCACCTTCCTATCCAGAAAATGACTTAGTTGGATCCTTAGTTCCCAGTGTTTAGCCCTTGCATTGGGGAGAGAGGAACACAGAACTTTGTAGAGCCTGATCTCATTGCATTTCTGAACTGTGTGGCTGCTCCTGCATGTGCATCCTCTGACCAGGATCAAACAGACTACATGAATATTCAAGTGCATTGTTGGTTGTCAGTTTGGTTGCTGAGGCTGACTTCCCTAGTTCCTTGTGCAAGAGTGATTAATACCATTTATCTGTGCTTGGGGAAAATGATGTGTGTCTTCTTGGTACAATGCTGAGATGTTCAGTAGTTATGTATGTTGTGTCTGATTATTCCTAGTGGGAGTCAGTACAGAGCAGTCCTCTATGTATAGTCCATCTTGCTTTGCTGTCTTCTGTGGACAAACCTTACTTAAACTATTTCATCCCTAGTCTGCTGCAAAGACTCTTAATGCAACATGGTTCTTTAAAATGTGAAGTTGAAATACAGTAATAATGTCTTGTAATGGTATTTTATCTGCATTTTATATGTGTTTACAGACTTTGGTCAGGATTGAAGAACCTGTTATTTTACATGTTGCAGAAACTCAGATTTGGTTCTCTTTCCCTTATGCATTGAAAATATAAAATCCAACTTTGTTGCAGAACATGAATACATTGCTTTTAATGCAGTTTAAAGTGAAAACTGTATTTAATATATGTGCAAATAACATTTTTTATAGAAGTAAAATTTCATATAAATCATTAGAAATTCAACTTCTGTGTAACATGCATTATGACATTAAAGTGTTAAGCAGATTTTGATTTTTAAACAAAACAACACAGACTATGACTTTTGGCAGCCTGTTATGAAGCAGTACAGTGAAGAAACAGTAAGTCCTAAACATACAGTCCTGTCCTTTTGCGATACCTTCTCCTCAGTGCTGGGGGAAGGGGAGAGTGAGCAGCTACGTTGTGCTCAGTTGCCCTCTAAACTCAAACCATGACAAGTCCCATTCATACTGAAGAAAATTTTTATGAAGATTGCAGTGGGTCCTATAAACTAAGTTAGGTATGCCATCGTCCCTAAAGTTTACTAGCTGGTCTTAACAAACTTCTTTGGCATATTTACTGGAAGGCTCTTACATGTGATTAGCTGTTGCTTGAATGCTAAAATCAAACATGAAAGCAGGATGACTGTTTTATTTCTGTTAATGTACCATATGAGATCTAGATTATTTAGACTGAAGGTGGTGTTAACAGATAAGGTATTACAAAGCAGCTACAGTAAAATCTGCAGAGGAGATGGTAGTGCCTCCCCTGACTATTTCAGCCTGGAGGGTCCCAGACTGTTTTCTGCTCCTCAGGTGGAAACTACAATATTCCTTTTCCTTAAGGATTGGTTGACTGTGGCACTGAGGGCTTGGGAGACAATTATAAGGTGCAAGACCACCCCTGTAGTAAGGTTAAACCCCTGTCCAACAGTTCTCTATGTTTAGGTTATTTCAGTGCTATATTGACTTGCTCCAACTGAGCACCTGGTTTTCTGTTCATTGCACTCTCAGTTATCAAAGGGGAAATATAAAATAAGAATGTTGCTATGAAACTGCCTTCACCAGTACCAGACCTTTCTCCTACTGTACTTTGCTTAAATCTGAAGGATGAAGTGTGAGCTGCTCTTCAATTGGAATATTAATCAGGAGAAATGTATGCAAAGCTGATTTACTTTGTCACTTCTTGACACTTGTGCTGAGTGCTGTGTTATACTTCATTGTCTTGGAGTCTCTTTTTCTGGTCTTCTCAGTAGTCTGTGGAGGAGCTCTCTTCATGCCTGCCTCCTCTGTAGAGTGAATGCATTAGGACTCATCTTGCTGGAAAAATAAGACCACTCCATTGAGTTGAATTGAGAGTTTTGGTGAAAACTGTACTTAATCATAGTTTTGGGCATCATTTCAAACAAAATACAAATCAGTCCAGATCTGTTTGAATTAAAGCCCAAATCTGCCTGGAAGATTTGCAAGCTTCAGAAAACACAGTCCAAGTTTTACATATTACACTGAAATCCAAACTTGCTAGGATTTGGTCACCTTTACAAAAACTTCATAGAGCTCCAGTGAGACACATCTTTCAAACATTTCAACTCTATGCCATGGGAAGACTTGAACTCCCCCTTTCTCCAGCTCTGCAGGAAAAAAAAAAAGTCACTGTGACCGTTGTGTTTGGAATTGTACGTGCACTTACAGAAGGGATTTGCAGAGGAACAAAGTTTGTTTTACCGCATGGCTGGGGGAAGAAAATACTGGAATATTTTACAAGTCCTAATTTCATATGTGTTGCAGTGGATAACTACAGCACTGCCAAGAGAGAAACTATAATGGGACTCAATGTAGAGCAAGATAGCATTTCAAGAAATGAGGAGTTGGTAGAGCAAGATAGCATTTCAAGAAATGAGGAGTTGTGTTTCTTCTGGCGGAATGCCGGTGGTCTGGGGGTTCTCCACAGGAGTAAGAAGTAATGAAATAAAATTTACATTTGCATGAAGTTCTGTGGTTGTGCCATGCTTCTACAAAGAATCAAGAAGTTGTAGAATGAACCCAAAGTTTAATGCAAGTGTTCCCATGGACTACAGTGGCTTTGGGATTTTGTCTGGCCTCTCTGAGGACCTCATGATGATAATGTGCTAGAATCCTGTTCATCCTCTGAAGTACTGACAGATGTGTTGTGGCAGAGGCATGTGTCCTCTTTGGGGTTTTAAGCTCCTGACTTGATAGTTAGACCTGTCCGTTTTGGCTTTCAGTTGGTCTCACTGGCTGCAGTGGATTTAATTATGCTTGTTTAATGCAGGTACTTGATTCCCATCCTGGTTCTCCACCTTACTCTGATAACTTCCTTAGTGCTTTAATTGTAGAGGGTGATAACTGAGGCTCTGTTGCTGTAGGTTGAACTGGTGAGAAATTTTGCTGATGAGGCTCCTAGAGCGTTGCATGTCCCACAGTAAAGCACCTCACAGTATTGTATGAGCACAGCAAAATTGTTCAGGAATGGTCATATAAGAGATGTTCTGCTGTATGACCAGTGGAGTTTCTTTTGGAGGTAAAGAGAAAGGAAGCTCAGTAACAAAACCTAGCCTGCATGTATTTCACAGCAGGGTTTGGTTTTTGTTTGTTTTTTGGTTTTTTTTTTTTGGTCTAGTGTGTTCAGTTACTCTGCTGGGGTTTTTTTAAAGAAATTGCTTGATTTGGTTGAGTTATTTGGCTTCTAACCTTATGTTTGCTCAGTAGAATTACTGTTCAGTAAGTCCCTGGTAAGAGCAGTGGCATTTGGCAGCAGCTCCTGGTTACTTGTCCAATATTATATTTAATCTATTGGAAACAAATTATGTGAAGTCTTTGAAAGGGTATAGAAGATTCCCCTCCCCTTGATAATATGTGGCCTTGAACTTGTAAAAAGTAGTTTGCTTAACCATTTTACAAGAAAAGCTCAAAAATAGAAGGATAGTCATAGTCAAACACTATCTCTTGGATATTTTGGACTAGCTAATTATTTTTCTTCTTTCTAGCTACTGCTGGAAAAATATTTTTTTTTTACAGACTGGTTTTAGTTTTTTCAATTTCTAAGAATACTTTTAGATTTGCCAATACTGGTTTGTTCTTCAAACTATGTGACACGTTATAATGGCTTGTATTTTTAAATATTTTTGCAGCTGTAAGTTTGGAGGGGATAAAAAAACCTTTGTTTGCTTAATGAAGTTGACTTTATGGATCCATATAATGTCAGTGCCTTAATTACTACAAATGGATAATAAATGCTTCCCTATATATGAGAATGAGAGACACACAGTGTGACTGTCATTAGGAACAATTGGATTTTCTCTTGATAAGTTGGTAAAAAATGTAAATACTACAAATAACTGCCTGAGGGCATGTTAGATAACTGCCGGGAACCATGCAGCAAAACTCATTTTTACAGAAATTGCTTCCTCTTGGAATTGAATACAGGAGAAACTGAATGCATATTCATGCATAAGTTGCAATATTTTTTACATTCTTTGTGAATATTTTGCATTAATTCAAGTATCTGATGTATAATCTCTTGTGTTACTGGAAAGAGCTGAATATTGGCCAAGGGGTGGTTAGATCCAGTTTTTCCTAATAAGACACAACTCCTTGCTTTTAGGCATTTAAACCAAACCTGTGTTCCATGGGATATAGTCAAAAAAGTCATCTGTTCTTCCTCTGTGAAGCAGCTCATAAGAAGTCTCTTGTGATCAACAGAGAAAAGGAAAGTTGGCCTTTGCATTTCACAAGCTCCTTAAGAGACAAACCACCCTCCTTGGTGTGTATGTCACCAGCCAAGATAAATGGTCTTCAAATGAGAGCAAAAACTGCACATCACACTGCTCTTGATTTTAAGGAATGCAAGCAATTCTGTTTGGGGAACATCAGAACAAGTTTTATTTAACTTGTCCCTTTGATAAGGGATTTACTTTTTTTTTTAATGAATCAAGGATTCCCTGTTGGAATCTGTTGGATCTCATAGAGTTCCTGTCTTTCTAGATCTAGAGACAGTATGAGTGCTGTGAAGATCTAGTCTTTCTAGATCTAGAGACAGTATGAGTGCTGTGAAGATCTATTCTTGATCTCGCATTGCTGTTTTTGTCTTCCAAAGGTGTAACTTCTCCAGCATGGCCCAGAGGCAACCTGCACAGACCTTTTGAGAACTTCAGAGCTGTAGAACAAATGGGCAAACCTAGCACAGGGCTGTCAGAATCACTATACTACTCATCAATTCTCTATATAGGAAATGTCAGCCTTGCTGGAGTCTGTTCACTGAAGCAAGGTACTGTCAGGAACACACAGGACAAATGGAACAAGACAGCAGAGTGCTTGTGGTTAAAAGCTGGGATGTGATTTTTGGCGTATTTGCTAGCAACCTGATCCTGATGTCCGAAGGAGCAGGTTGGTTGCTTCAGTTCTGTGTTAATCACTGCAGATGTCAGTTTATGGTGTCGTACTGGCATTGGAATAGCTTTGTGCTTTGTTCCTCACATCTCTACCATCCTCATGGTATAGTATGCCTTTTTTTCATTTGTCAATATGATGAGATCTTCTGAGGACTATGGAGCATGCAAAGGCTGCTCTGGGAATGGTTGCACTTTGTTCTGTTCTTGCGTTGCATTGTGAATCTTCATTTTGTAGAAAGCTGCCATGCCATAAATTGAGAAGAAGGCAACAGAAGATAAATTAGCTGTACCATCTTTTATATGGAAGATTTTATGATGTATTCTTCCCCGTACGAGACTCCCATCATACCTACCTCTTAAAACGAAGACTGGTGAATAATGGCTCAGGCAAGCAATAAATACATAATGCAATGCCACCTTTGAACCTTGTAGCTTGTGTGTAGGTCAAAGATTATATGGGTTGTAATCATGATTTATGCCCTCAGTCTCTTGATATTTTTTCAACCATCTTTTGCTTGTCTGTTGGTATGACTTTAATTATTTAATTGTTCTATTTATTTGTAGGAGGCCACTATGATCCTTCTGATACTACTACAGAGCACATTTTTGCTGCTTCTGAATATGAAATAACTCAAACTTTGTGTTCAATATACACAACCTCATTGTGTTCAATAAGGCACACATATTCAGAAAAAGGTGAATAAATATATCTATGCAAGTATCTATATTGAAGATTACAATTTGTTAGAGAACTTGATTTATTATTGGTAACAGGCTTAGCAATTGTCTGTCTTCTAGCAAATAGTGTAAACTTTACTTCCTAATTGCTGCAGAACAATAATTACACAAAGACATCTTGACAGCTTCTATATTAATTAATCTCACACTGGTTGATTTGAAAATTTAACTGGTGAATGATGACTACATCTCAGAGCTTCCAAGCTTAATGTTATTTGATGTTAAAAGTGCATCAATCAACCCCTAAGCATAACTTGACAAAATAATTTGATAGTGGCAGATGCTTGTTTTCATGTCCCTGGCTTATGCTAGTTCTTTGCTGTACCTGAGGTATAAGCTTACCTAGCTTATGGCAAAGAGCTGTCTCACTTGATAGAAGCAAATATTGTCATTTAGGTTTCACTCTTTCCTAGTCTTGCTGTTTGGCTTGCAGGAACTTTGCTGCAAATAAAAGAAACCTGTACACAGTACTTCAGAGTAGTGGCTTTCATATGAAGCCCCATTCTTATTCTCACCCTTTCAGGCTTCACTGCCAGATTTAGTGACGAGTGAGTACATTCTGTCTGCTACTGCTAAGCAGCTCCACAGCCTCCATTCAAACGCTATGCATGGGCTGACTTCCCCTTTTGGTTGTTTCCTTTACTCTGCAATTTTAAATTGAATGTTCTGTGGAGCAGTGGATGCTCTTGCCTTGCTTTATTTCTTGTAGGACTACTCAGTGTGTGGCTTTCACGCTGTGCCTTGTGCTGGTATTTGGTAGGCTACTTTTGTGCTCCTTGTTCTTGAGTCCCAAGGACATCTCAAGTAAGCTTTCTGTTGGAAGAAGTTGGATTTACGGTGATGAAACTGCCAAGAAAGTCAATGTGTTCTTTCATCACTAATATGTTCTTGGAGGTTTGTCACTTCAGGGTAAATGACAGAAATGATCCCTTCCCTTCTCTTTGGTTTTTGTTCATCAGGTGTGTGGAGTTGCACAAATGTGCATTCACTGTGTGTGATTGTGATGTGTTACCGAACCTTAGGCTTTATCTCCTTGGGCTCTTCTCTGGTATTTCATAATTTGTAGGATGAAGGAGGCTACTACTGGTTGTGGAAGGGACAGATTAGTAAGTGCAGCCTGAATGCCCTGAGATGGCACAGAGGGTGGCTAGGCTGCTAGCCAGGCACTGCTATACTGGGGTGGTGTTGGCACATCCCATCTTCAGTATCCGTTCAAGCTGATAACCTGCTGCTTCTAAAACATGTGACCAAAAAGCCATTTGAAGCCATGCTGTTGTCTGTTATCACTGATATTTTAATCCACTGTTAGCTATATTAATGTAACTTCTAATTTGTGTTTCAGTTCTAATGATCTGTATCATCCCGTTAACTGTGTGGGAACTCAAGCATGGCCCATCAGAAGAAAAGCTCAGAACAGCAACAGCCAAATGTAAGTGGTACTGAACATACACAGTTAACAACTGAGTGTAATTGCAAGGGCTAGTGTTTGGAATAGATGACTATACTCCAGCCCCAAGGCATTGTGGCAGATGCAACATAAGGTTTAATAAACTAGGTCCCTGTTGCCAGTATTACTATATAAGAGTAATAATAACACTGGGAGTGAAAACATCCATCAAAAGCTGACACATCTGACACATCAGACATACGCACATGCATATACTAAAGATGCTACTTAAATCTGATGCAACTGTTAATAAAAATTCTTTAGTGGTCTTAATGAAACATCATTTAGTGCTTACTACTCCTTTTATGTGAGGTAATTTTTGAGAAACAATCCTTTGAGTGTTGTTGGAAAAGGTGCTTGTAGTTACAAAAGTAAATAGCAAATATTGCCTGATAAATCATAGGTATAATAGCTCTATTCAGAGAGGACCTTATAGTTAAAGGTTAAAGTTAAAACTTTAAACATGGTGGAATATACACACTTATTTTTAGCATGGAGGCTGTGTCTGTCGTCTTGCATATTCCACCAAGAAAACCCTGCTAGACAAATTACTCTTGTTTCAATTTCTGGGTGGCACAGCTACAGATTTATGCTTTTTTTAAGAATCAGAAAAAGAATGTATGATTATAGGGAATTTTGGTGTGGGTAGTTTTGGTTTTTTTTAAAAAAAGTCCCCAAACAAATATCAAGGGGGACATTCCTTTGAGCTGACCTGGCTATTGCTGCTGTTAGTCCCCTGAGTGCCTCATTCAGGGGACTGACATCTTTATTGGAGCTGGGAACATTGCTTACAGGATACAGCCTTGACTTAAGATTTAGGCAGGTGTGACAGCTTTGGCAGTAGCCTGATGAGCCATGGCATCCCTCCTCCTCCTCTAGAATACCTATTCAAATAAAGTCTAAGGTATATTGGTGAAAAGATGTATGGGCATGAGTGGGTGTGGGGAAGTTGTACATATAACTTGATTTTTATGGCAAGACCCAGTAAGTGCCAATGTCCTAGTTAAGTAAGAACAACAGCAAGCTGCGTGTTACATATGAATTTAAAATATGAGTGTCAATTAAAAAGAAAGCCTATGGTTCAACTGTATGTATGTAGCTATTTTCCAACTGTATTTGTTCTCCGCTTACACTGAACACACAGCTTCAGAGTTCTGCTTCCAGATCAATATTTCTGCCTTGAATTTTGAAACTTAAGGTGAAGTGTAAACACTGTGAACTGCTTGAGTGTTGTGTGCCTTCCCTGAGGCTAAAAGCGGATGCTAGAAGCCTCACTGGTCTCTGCTGTGCTGGCCACTTCTGACTGTGTAGGTTTGTTCCCTCCCCCCTGTTTGGGACCTTTGTGTCAGATACAGCTACTGACCCAGTAAGCTGGGATACCTGGGATGCACTGGGACTGTGCAGGAAGTAAGGGACTGCATCCCACCAGGCAGAGTCTTGGACCCCACTGCAAATCAGATTATCCTTGTTTTGTGGTTTAAGTAATTTCTCTCATGTCCTCAAACATGCTGAGCATAGTCTGTGTGCTTAAGGACTTCATTCATGTGATCTGTCACTTTGGAGCAAAGCAAGCACAGGCTTTTTCAGAGCAATTCTGAACACCTATTTTCCTGCTGAGGATAGTGGGACATCTAAGGAGACTGGGTACCAGTGTGCCTATACCTCATCAAAGATAGGGGAAATTGAGATTGGGATTAGTTTAATTTGGATTAGTTTAGTTGGGTTTTTATTTGAGCCTGTTGCAGAAAAGATGCACTTAATTTTCAAACAAACATCCTATTTGCACTCAAATGCAAATGTGAGTGTTTATGTAAACTTGTTGTAGGTGCTTAAATTTGGCCTCTCCTTCAGTGGAGTTAATAACACAAGTAAAGCAAAACCTAGCCATGAGGCTTGCTTAATATTAATGTAGAGACTGGGTTAGTTCCTCTGAAACTGTATGCTAATGCATAAGCTATTCAATGAACTTCCACTTTTCTTCTGCATAAGCTGTGTGGCTATTGGAACATTTAGTCTTTGACCTTCCAAATTAATACCTTGCAGAATATTACTGTTGTACGTCCCTTTAGGGAGATGTAGACAGGGAGAGAGACCCTCTGAAATTAGTCTCTGGATACAACTGTTCAGAATTCCAAGGCTCCTACTCTGAGAGTGTTGAGGAGCCTGGGCCTGTCTTTGAGCCTTTCCTTGAGCTTACCAAGCATTAGAAATTATGTAGAAATGCTTATTAATTGTTATTACTGTTATAAAATTTGACAGCACCTGAACTATACAAAGGTGCTTCCCAATTCAGGAAGGTGATATATAGGCCACAGTAGATATTATGTTTGTTGAAGTTAATATTCTTTAAGTGTGTTCTCTGTGTATCTTATTAGATATATTTGTAACCAATGACTAATAAAAATAGTATTGAATTTTGCTGGTTTTTTTTCCCCAAATGTGTGATATATTCACAGTTTCCAAAGAGGAGGGGTTTGTTTATGTTGTATTGCTCTGCTGCAAGAGCCTAATATATTAAACATTTTCCCAAAGGATATCTGTGGTCTTCAATTAACTTTTTTCCCATAGGCCTATAATATAGCGTTATACAATATTTGGTCAGTACCCTGCTCTTCTACTCTTGTGTAGGACTTATTGGCTCTCATTTCCTGGGGGAGCATTATGAGTGCAGACGGGAAGAATGCATCAAATGAAAAGTTAATTGTGTTTAAGCTGTGGATGAGAGGGAAACAGGATTGAGACTTCCATTCTATTGCACATCTATAATAAGAAAAGCTAAATATACAGTTTCCTAGGCCACTAACCCAGGAAAACAGGGGAAAATTACCTCAGTCACAGAAAGGACAAAATATAAAATATGCAAGCAGCCACAGGAAATGTCATGCTTTAGTTTGAAAGCTGGTTACAAGATGATGGAAGTAAGAACATGCCAGTATTCACAGTGATTACTTCCTGAGGAAGGATAAAATCCTGTCTGCTTCCCAAAGGCTGCTATGATTTGTCCTGTTAGCCAGGTTCCGTTGTGCATAAAAGCAATAGTGAGGGATGGAATAGAGGAACTTAGCCCTTCGCAGGTTCATCATAAATCATTACAGTGTTGATGTCAGGCTGTGGGTAGCTTCATGCCAAAGCCTTGGCTGGCACAGTTTTTTTTAGGGGGAAGCCAAATGGAGCACATCTGAGACTAACTTGCGAGTCACTTCCAGCAGTTCTAAGTGCTCCAGACCCAGCTACATGGCTTACTCATGCAAAATCTGTTTTGTGCAAGGACGTGAGTTCCCAAGGGGGTGATAACATGAGAAATAGCAGCTGTTTCAGAGCAGGATTTCCAATATCCTTCTCATTTGAGATGTCCCTGTTGCTTATAAGACATTTTCATTGGAAAAGCTCCAACTGTCAGCAGCAATTTACCCAGTAAGGGTCTGTTATTTTCTACCCTAATATGGTTAATGTGGCTTTGTGGAAGGGTATCTTCAGATGTTTGCTTGATCTGTGGAGAGGTATTTCCCCTCTGGTTTCAGTGAGATAGTTCTAGACTTTCATTTTTGGGTTTAAGGTTTTATGTGAACTAAAATGTGGTGAAAATTGCTGGTTCAAAATAGTGCCTTGCTTCTGATTTATTTCTGTGCCTTCTACCCAAAACACTTGAAGTCTCAGGTAGCACTAGAATTTCAGGACAGCTTTAATCCATGTTTCTTTGATACTTGACCATAGTTTACTCAAAAATTTATAAACCAGAGACATTTGTGCTTGAGTGTGAGGTTTGTAATTTTAGTGAAAATAAATTGTCTAGAATTTATCATAAACTTTGCCTGGTTACATTTCAGGCTTGAGTGGTAGAGGCCAGCTGCAGAGACAGAGCTTCAGTATCTTCTGTTAAATGAAGAATGAAGTATGGGAGAAGGTAGAGGTGGGGAAGATGGACCAAAATGTTCCTGTGTGATAACTCACTTGAAATTTGATTTGAATATTGCCACAGAGTGCACGGACTAGCATTTATTTGAATAAGAGCTGCTCCAGACCCTTCCCAGTAGTGAGCATGTGTGTTCTTGTAAATCAAAATTATTAACTAGTGTGCTGGGAACTAACGTGCCAACTGCATGTGGCAAGCTACATGACCGTTGTGGCTTTATTACTTGGATGGTTGTAACCTCTAGAGATCTTAATTGAGGTTTCATTGCACTGTTCATACACTTAATTAAAAAAATCAGCCCCTATACTGTGAGTTTAGTTTAGTGTCCAGATTCTGCAAATATCTGCATCTTTGTTAATGAGAGTAATTTTGCTGGAAATTAGTGAGAATGTCATAAAATTTCAACATTATCATGAACCAAGCAGATTGAGAGTACTTCTATGTACCACAATGTTGCTGTAAGGCCAGTACTGATGCTGCTGCTGTTTAAGCAAGGCAGGTTGTTAGTAAACATGTGTTCAGTTGTTAGCACATGATATGCCTTGTTACATCAGAATCTGAGAAGTTATGCCCTCTGTTCCCTTCATATCTAGGTGTACTAATCACTTTGAATTTTACTATCAGTGTGATGTGTCAGGATGTGAATGACACTTGGTAACACTGTGAAAGTGAACATTGCCCAGGAATCCTGATTGGCAATCCAGCTAAATTAGAAGTACTTTTCTGAAAGTAGCCTGGTGGAGGGGTTCTTAAAAAAACCACAAACAACCCAACAAAAAAAGCCCCCAAAAAACAACAACAAAAAAAACAAAACCAAAAAACCACAACAAAAAACCCCCACCAAAACCAAACCAAAAAACCCAAAACCAACCAACCAAACCCCCCCCAAAAACAGACAAAAGAAACCCTCCAAAACAACAAAAAACCCAGAAAACCACAAACCAAAAAAACCCCCAAAACTACAACACACCCCCTCCCCAAAAAACAAAACAAAAATGGGAAGTATTTAGCTTTTTAATATACAAGAATTTCCACATGCATCAACCTGCTTTTTTAAAGAATGCATAGAGGAAATACTAAAATGCATTAAAGCTTCTGTCTCCTCTAAGACAATGGTTTTATTAAGAATGCAGGCATACAGATGCTGCTGTGCCTGACTTTAACTGTTATGTCCATAATCACCAAACAAGATGATTGGATTGAGGTACCCAGGCTGTTTGTACAGGACACATTTAAATTTATTTAGTAATGGTATTTGTTGTTGGGATGGACAAGTTAGTATTTTTCTTGAATATTTGTTATGTAATAGTTTTTTCTCTGAAGACTGCCTTTTTTAACAATTTCTTTGCAAATAGTTTTTCCCTATAGCCTAAACAAGAATATAAAATTGCTTCTGTGCTTCTAATCTTGGTGGCAGCACACTATAAAAAAAATCACCTGATATCAGACATCATTAACTGTGATTAAAATAACTGTCAGTCGTTGTTTGAGGAGCTATAAAGGCATGCTTTTAACTACTTTGTCAACCTTTAGTTCTCAGGCTATCAGTGTTTAAGTATGTGGTATGAATACTGAATATAAAGTTCAATAGTAACTAGATGTGTACCTTTGTCCCAGGTGGATGTCATGAGTGCCATAGAAATCATCCCTGGAAGAGCTCTAGTTAGTGTCATGTCACTGCACCAGGCTGTGTAGAAAACAATTGTCAAATCAGAGATCAGATCTAGGTCATCATTTGGTTTAGCTACATGTACTAGGTGTGTCTATAAAGTAGTGGCTACGTGTAAGAAAGAAAAGCTGTGTATATATGCTTAAAAAGGAGTGAAACAAGTTGTTTCAGTTTCATTGATGGTGGTTGGAGGTAAAGGCCAATTGTCTGTTTTTTGACTGTTACCACTGCAGAACCCATCCAAGCCTAAAGTAGATTTCTTTGTATTGTTCAAGAATCTTACGCCAAGTTACACAGGCTGTCATTGCTTTGAGCTATCACTAGTGCAAATATACCTGTCAACAAGGCAGTTTTGCTGATCAATCTTTAACACTTTGCAGAGTTTGCTAGTGGCCAATGTTAAAATCCCAACAGATTAATGATTAAGTATGTTCTTTCCCCTACTGGAGATTTATAGTGCTTTGTGTGAGACAATACCTAGGTCTTTGGAGGACGGTATGATGCCAAGTGTCAGTTCTGTTAAGATCCATTACAAGATGAAGATTCATGCTGTGGTGCAAATGGTACTTGAAGTCTCCTGCTACATGTGTGCCTGTCTGTAGCTAAACATCCCTCTGGAGACTGGCAATTCAGTTGCCACTCTCTTGATGCAGCTTGTTCCATCTGTCACTGGCACTTCAGCACTTAAGTGACACATCTGAAATAAGGGCCTGGGTCTATTCTGGCCAGTGTAGAGTTCATCAGAACTCTTCTGGCTTCTAAATTTAGGACCTACCTGCAAATAACAGTATTTGGGGAGAAAAGGTCTGTCCTCTGCTAGGAGTCTTTGGTACTAAACTCAGAAAAACATGTGCTCTGAAGGTGGCAGCAGGGCTGTTATCAGTACGTGAAGGAGTTTGTGTGTGGGTCTATATATGGATTTCCCAAGATTTTGAATCTCGGAGAATTTAAAGCATCTGAATCTTTCATTATCTCAGCTCTGGTAAAATATGAAGGCTTTTATACTGTGGCACAGTAGTATTTTATTATGATTTATTTTTCAGTAGACCTCGGGAAGCAGAGGAATTACTTTCAAACAGTCTAATTTATAGCCTAATATTTATATAGGACTGATTCACAAGTAATTAGGTAGCTGTGCTTGTATTGAATTTGCTTTTAAAGAGCAATAACTTTAAAGAAAATGCCATGGAGTTTCAGCCACTCCAGAGTCTAAAATTATTTGCTTTTTGAAGTAAACAATGGATGACACTTATTTCCCTGCATGTAAAATAATGAAGAAAGTTATGTCTTCTTGAATACAGAAAAACATAGATTGCCTTTTTCAATGTCCAGCATCCACTGTAATGTTGATGTTCTCATTGCTATCTGGATTACTTAGTGCCTCTATGAGAAGCCAAACTCTCTAGAAGAACTGAGTTTGGAGTTCCTTAAATCTTGCCCTGGGAATTATTTTCCCCTCCAGGTTACAAAATCCGCACACCTCTCTTGTGACTGCTTTGTACTTGACAGTTTTCCTTTAAAAATGGCAAAATGAGACTGACTAGGGCTTCTAAAGAAGCTACTGAAGAACAAGAGAAGTAGGATGAGCAGGGAATGAGAAGGAAAACTTGTGCTGAAGAGGGGTGTAGAAAAAAAATTAAGGATGAATTCTGGTACGTGCAGGGTCATCCAGAAATAATGGTATTTGCCACTGTACACACTATACATTGAAGAAACAGAAAAAAACAGTAACATATCTTTCTTCCTTTGTCCTTCCTCTATATTTTTTGTTTCAGAAGAATGGAATATAGCCAGTGAGGGCATCTTCTGAATTTAGTATATTGTGCCATCAGTCATTATCACTTTCCTATGTTATTGCTTTATGCTATTGGGCTTTTACCCTTTGAATAGATGAAAAGCAACTGGATTATTTCTAGTGTGTGCTGAAAAGTACTTGGTAATATTGTGTTTAATGAATGCAAGGGAAAGAAACTTAATCCTTCTGAAACTGAAGACAAAACCTGTTGTCTTTGTAGCCTGTTCTTAAGTTCTTATTTTTGACCCTCTCTAATACTACCACTTTTTTACTTTTAAAAGCTTTCAGGTTTAATTTCTGGGGGCTTCTCTTCCAAAAGGTGGTTCCCAGGTACACAATTCTGTGAATAAAGAGGCTGGAGAAACTTCTGTAACTGTGGGATCTGCTCATACATAGCAGGTGAATTCAGTGCTTGTATAGAAATTCTACAGCTAAAGTCATATACTTCATTCCAGTTTTGCTGTTACCCAAAAGACAGAATATATTACTTCTCTGTTCAGTAGTGTTCATCTTGCTAATTTCTGTTTGGTCTATAAGCTATCCCATTGGAAACTTTTTCTGGTTTTTAAACATCCATATTTGATTTTTACTTCAGTTATAGGTTCAGCTATAAGTTTTATTTTTCATTTTGTCTTTTCTATGAAAGCTTCCAGTGAAGTGGCTCTTGCTCTGAATTTCTTCAGAAGGAAGAAGTAGAAATTACTTCAAGTTGACAGGTTTTAAATCCTTTTGGAAGGAGGATCTCCAGTCGCTCATGTGACGGGTGCTTCTCCAATGCTACATGCAAAATCTGAGGTACCTCTTAATCACTCTTCAAATTCTTGATATGGCAAGTAGCAAATGACCCTTAGTAGATCCGGCAGGACACATTTCACCCATTGCCCAAACCTTCCCTTCCCCTGTGTTCCTGTGATGGAAACCAGTTCTGGCACAGTTCTTTGGCAGTCCATGAGCCTTTGGCCTGGCAGATGGGCAGGTGGCATCCTGATGCTCCCAAATGCACTGCTGGCAGGAGCAAAGGCTTGGTGCCTCAGAATGGTCTGTGAGACCCCAGAGACAAAGAATGCCAATCTCATTATGTCATGTCTGCAGAAAGATGCTACTTCAAAAGCATTTATAGTGTTTGAAACCTGACTGTTTTCAGTTCATGCTATCAAAATTAATCTTTAAATGCCATTCTCCCTGTAAGAATCTCTGGAAGATTCTTCTGTTGGGTATGAGGTTATGCTTAGTTATATTGCTGTGCTATTGCTTCATATTATAGTGCTACAGGGTGGATGAATTGCCCAAAGGGTCTTCTTTCTTTTGTTAATGGTAGAGTGATTTTCTTGGTTACAGTATTATACAGGCACTATATTCTTCTATGAGCCTTATCTGACATTAATTAAATTGCTGACTAAATGCTGTATTTTGGAAGGGACTAATGGAGACTTTCAGAAGAAGGACAGGGATTTAAAGCCAACATTGCAATGGTCCTTTTCTAATGAAGTTCATACTGTTTTTTCAAAGGCTTACAAATACTGCGATCTGAATTATTCTGTAGGGAGATTGTGCTGGATGCTAGTATCTTTTCTTTGGTTTTAATTCCATTCATTGAATACTTTTAACTTGGCATTTGGACAGGATTGTATGATATATTGTACAGTATACTGTATCTCTTCCTCTTAATGGCAGTAACATAGAGATTATTTAGAAAATTAATTTGGATTTCGAAAAATTTAGTAGAATTGAGACTCTGTTAAGTGTTAAGACAATTTGGATAATAAGCAATATCAAGGTCTGATTAATGTTCAAATATTTTGCCAAACAGGAAGCTTGTGCACAAGTGTGAACTTGCAAAAAAGTATCAGAATTTGAAAACTGAGTGCAGTTTTTTCTGTTAAGAGCTACCTAACTGTGGGGAACTGTCTGGGGGCATTGAATAATTGCAGACTACTGTTAGTGTTAGTATTTGTCTCTACATATATTTGGATGCTTTCATATTGTTAACTTGTTATAGGACCCCCTTTTTAGTGTGTGTGGGGTGGAATTATGTAGTTCTGTATCTATATGGCACTCTGTAATCCAAATCAGGCATAGATGCTGTCCTAAACATTTCAGTTCCCCCTCAAGCACTGATACTCTTTGAGTATAGTTAGATAAATTAATAAACTGTTGGCTTTTTAAGAATTGTCTGAAGAGGCTGTGGATTTATGGAATCATCTTATATATTGAAAACAAAAGAATTAAAACCACCTGCTTGCTTCAAGCTGAAGTGAACTGGTGTGTGAATAGTTGTGGGTTTTTTTCTCCCCATTCTTTTTAAAGTACACTTGGGTTGTGATTACCAGAGCAAATAATAATCTGCATTCAGTTGGAGCTATAATAATATAAAGTGTACCACAGAATACCCATTTGAATTATTCTAATGGTTTAGAAACCTGTGGAGAATTTCATGTGCTGTTCTGGGCAATTGTGTACCTGGCAAAAGTGTCGATGGCAGTGCCTGAGGTTCTGGAGCGCCTGCTGCTCTTTGGCAATGTCTGTGCCTTAGGAGGTGCTGATGAGCCCACCATTTGATCTTGTTATGACAAAGCTTGAATGTGAAATTTCCAGCTATCCATGGCACTATTAGGAAGCAAAGAGAATTTAGTGCTTTCACTTTTCCTTTAAAGATTGCAATGAATGGGAAAATATTATTTTGCATCTGTAAATGTTGAGATTTTAAAAACCACATTGCTATGGCATGATTCTGGGCTTCTATTGCTGGAATGGAATGGAAGAGTGATATGTACAAGACAGGTCTTAATAGCCACTTGCCTGGCAATTATAACACTTGCATACTAAGTGAAAGATCCTGATACAAGTCCCTGCTCCAATTAATATTTAACACACATTTTTAGAAAGCATGGCTGAGGAGGGAGAAATCCTGAAGTGTCCGAGTGGGACATAAGAGAATAGTCATTTGGCTGGTGGTTAAAATCTGAGGTTAGTCTCCCTGGACTAGTGAAAATAGTTCTCACACATTTGTATGACTCTTGTGTCAGAAGCTTTATCCTATTGCTGAGAAGACTTGTACCACTGAAATCACTAGGCTAGCTAGCTGCCTAGTTCAGGTATGCTTATTCGTGCTGTGAGCGTGCTTGATGCTTTCAGTGTACGGATAAGAGGCTCAGAAACTAAGATCAGATTTAGTGTGTTACCGGGCCATGGGTTTCTGCACCAGATTGTATCCCCTGAGCATTTGTTGACTCTTAACGTGCACTTTAAATGGTGTGCACAGTGGTTTGGTTCTGCCTTTCACATGCAGGGTTGTGCTCAGTGGAACCCCCAGGTCAGAACAGAGTTCCTGCGCATTAAAGTAATGCAAAGGGTGATAACTGGGAGAAAACAGATTTGGGTATCTTTGTCAGTTATAAACCTCAAAGACTACAGAGAAACAGTGTAATGGATTGGGGTAAAAAAGAGGGGAAAAAAAAAATCACAAAAAACCCCACCACAGCAAAGGTTAGAGAGTATTTCTCACCACATAGCTTTGCTCTGCTAACCCCTAAATGCACAGATGTGACAGCACGTCTGTATCCAGCAGGTGATATTTGTCCATTTTCCAGTTCCTGTCATGGGCTGCATTTACTGCTATTTCAGTGCTTCGTGTTCTTGTTAATTGTTCCCTAAGATCAGAGAAAAAAAGTGAGAGCAAAACGTAGTGTTCAATATTTTGTGGTTAGGGACAAATCCTTAATCAAACACTATCTGAAATGGTTGAATCTGGTGTTAGAGATGTGGTTCTTGGAAGCTGAGGGTTTGTTAAGGCTCTGTAAGGCCTGATGAGGAGCCATAATACTAGTGGTGGGTAAAACCAACCAAACAAAAGAACAAACAAATCAAAAAGGAGGAAATGTGTGGAGTTTAGGGGGGAGACAGACTGTCATATATGGCAGGTTTATGAAAACTAGTAATGCTTCATCTACACTGTGTGGCACTTGCAGGTTTTGAGGGTCTGCTTTCCATTACCCGTGGCGCTGATGAATGCATAATTACACATAAAGGTGTCCTATAGGCATCGGAGAGAACGGTTCTTGCTGCTGCTATTTAATGCTGGGGAGAGCTTTACTCTGCAAGTGACGACTTATTAGCATGTTTTACTTTATTTGTTCTTTGTTATTAATTTGCTGTCCTGCAATTACTCCTGCAAGTTGTAGCTGTTTTTTGCGAAAAGCATCTATTTCTAGAAGCAATCTCTATACTGAGAGCTAGGGCAATTAGCACAGAAGCAACACACAAGCTCATGTGAACACTGAAATTTCATTTCAAGATGGTGTCAGTTGGCTTGCACAATTTCCTTTGATCACATTATCTAAACCATATCTCTTAGTATATTTTTTTAATTTCAGTAATGTGTTTAATGAGTATCTATTTACTAAATATCTTCAGTCTTCCAGTATGAAGTCAAAGTTCATGGTATTCCAAACCCAATCTTCAAACATTACCAATGTATGGATGATATATTCAATAGTACTTCTGTTACACTGACTTTTAGATTTAGGCTTTTAACTGCTAAATAACTTCTGAAAAAGAGTTTGAACTCCCATTTACTGAAATGATTTTTGAAGAGTTTTTTTTTGTCAACTCAAAGCTCATCATTAAATATTGCAGAACACCTGAAATTTCGACAGCTTTGTCAGTGAAGACCTTCCCTTCTATGATCATATTAAGAATACAGGCAGAATGAAGACTGATATTCTCAAAAGTGCTGAGATAATCAAATCCCCAACCCCTATTCAATTTCAGGGGTACTCTAAGCAGTAAGGTGTAGGGAAAAATGTGATCTCTAGTTAATTACTGTGCTGCTATTGATAACTCAGTTGCTATTTAACAAATTTAGCTATGTTAGAATACACACTGGCGTTGAAGAAACTTTGCCCTAGTAGAGTCACATTGTAGCTGTCTGTAGGAATGTCACTGATGATGAGGTAAGATAGGAAAAGGGCCTGGTTTCAGTCATGGAGTGGTGGTTCTGTGTATTAATAGTGGTTTTGTACCTTTCGGGTGATTTACTCCCCTTTTTGGCAGAGTTGGCTGTAGGAACTGAGCCAATATAATTAAGTATCTTCAATGTTATATTTTTTACATAATTGTCTGACTCTACAGTCACTTCAGAGCTCTTTATAAACCTACAAACTTTATTTCATCAATGGCTTTTTTGAAATGAAGAATACTGTTGTGCTCTCTGGAAAAAAAACCTGATCAGTAAGGCTTGGGAAGTCTCTCACAACTGCATAAAATCTTTGTCTGTTCTGGATGTGATCACTATAGCAGGATTGCCATGGATGTTTTCCTTGTCTGTCCTCAAAAGGCACAAAGGTCCAAAAGGCATGAATGTCTAACTTTGTACTTTCACATCAAACTCAGTAGAGCTTCTTTGCTTGTATGCAGCAAGAAATGAATTGTAGAAGATTATTAAATTGTTGTTTGGGTGTTTATGCTGGGAATGATAGAATGAACTACATTATCTAGGTCACCTTTTCCTAGTTTTACTTTTTCAAGTTTTAAAGAATAACCACTTCTTCATTCTTTTTGTCCCTTTTCTAGATTCTAGCCACAATTTGTTCTGAGGCTGTTCATTCAGACAGATCACTTGTAAAGCCAATTTTTCATCATTTGCCCCATTAGTTACACTCTATACAACTACAAGCTACTACCTCCATCAAAAAAAATTTTGGAAGTGGAAAATTCAAGGGTGGGAAGATGCAGGAAACATGTACAGACTATTGTAGGTGTCTTCCTGCCAAAATTAAATATTCTAAAAATTCTCATGCTCGTTCTACTGATGGCCTTAACTTTGTGAATAAGTAGTATCTAAAATCTGATCTGGCTGTAGGTGCAACCCACACATAATTCTGGCCTTATAAGCTCATCCCTAGCAGATGCTTATTGCAAGGCTATGATGAGACCCTGTGGGTTACAGCACCATGGACATGACTGCTGATGTTGTTTTAAGGGAGGATTTTTGCCTGACAGAGAACTTTAGAGAAAAGAAACCAGAATTTAAATTTAAACAAAAAAATCCCAACCTGTGAATCTTTCTTGGATGTGAGCAAAGGAACAGTTTGTGTGCAGAAAAAAATAATTTCATGGTAAGTTTGTGTCCAGGTGATCACACATGTGGGTTTGATGTGGAAAAGCGCCTTACTTTCAAACTGAAGTGTTTGCTCAGCTTTTCAGACTGTCAGTATAATCTCAAGTGGGATTAGTTCTCGACAGTAGTAAAATGGTATGTTCTGTTTCTTGTTTCATAGTGCTGTATTTTGTTAACTTGAAGGATTTTTAAACTTTTCTTAGCTGCCACAAAGAGTAGTTTAGTTTAGAAAGGCCATGATGGGGCAAAACAGATGAAGAGCTGTGTAAAAGAATAGATTTGCATTTTCTCTTTATGAAAACAGCCATGATATTTACTTCCTTAACTTTTATTTTTGTAAGAATAATGAATAAGAGAATGTCCCATACTATCTCAATAAAAATAAGGAAATAGTATACTCTGTGGCAACTTTAATTTAAGGGAAATGGAGAAAAACAGAAGACAAGCAAAGATTTTGTTATCTTAAATTGGTACTGGCAGACATGCATTCTCTTTTCCTTCAAAATCATTGACTGAAGAGTGCTGAAGTATGCACCATGTAATTTTGGGTTGAGGTTATGGTGAGAACCCTTCTAGTTGTCTATATTAGCCTTACGGGGCTAAACTAAAGGGTAATATTTATTAGGGGCTGTGGCTGTTCAGTGCATGAGAGGCTGGAAAAGATAGTTTCTCTAAACAGCTCCAGAACTGGTGTGACATTCTAGGTAACTGCATATTGTTCCATTTCTGTCACTGCTGAAAATACAAGGTGAACTCCTGCTCTGTGCTCTCAACAGGAGAATGGAGGATTTGTGTTCCTTACAGAATTGTTTTGTCCTGTGAATCAAATTCTGTGGGATCACAGGTCATGCCATACAATTATTCAATTTGTGGCATCTGCAGATGTTCCAGAAAGGTGGAATAGCATAAAAGTTCACATGGAGTCCTGGTGAAGGAGAGCGACTAGTAAAAATGACATTAGTTCCAGAATAAACAGAAACTACAGCAGAGACTTGGGCTTCTGCAAAAGAGCAGCTTTTCTCTGTCAGGGTTTTCCAATGGGGGAATGGAAACATCGAAGCTGTGCACATGCAGAAGGTCACCATGGCAGTAGGGAGAATGAGATGAATGGGTTTATAGTTCTTTTCTTCTATTAACATTTTTTTCCCAATTCTTTCCCACTTTCTGCTGGGCTGCTTGCCAAAGGTGCTGCCAACAGAGTAGCAGTATTAAGATGAGATTGCTAGTACAGCATTTTGTGAGGAGAATGTGCAGAGAGATGTGTCTACCTGCCCACCGGCAGGTCCTTAGCTGTAGTGTGTATTTTACTGCTTGCACAGCTCCTCAGGATCTTGGATAGAAGTCAGACTCTGAACAATCATTGTCCTTTGAGACATAACATCACAGTATTTATCCTCCATTAGCTGTGAATTTCTCCTGTCTAAGGTACTTGGCTGACCTCTAATTTAATTTTTCTTGATAGTTCAATTGATTTTTGTTTTGTTTTACTTGTTTACTAAATAACTTGTATAGATCCCTTTTTGTGTCAGTTCAGAGGTCTGTGAGTGTTTACCTTTACAGGACCTTCATTTGGGCAGAGATAATCATATATATGTGACTTCTGCTGTTAGTTTTTCTTCACTGATTGATATGGGAAAGAAACTGGCTTTTTAAACTGCATATTCTTTGCACAGGTTGCATGCTTCTCAGCTTCATTTTAGAAAAACATCCAGCCTCGAATTCAAGACTGACAAAGAAATAGAGGTCACCATTCTTAGGTACATTATTTTTGGTATTATCATCTCTAGATTCCTACAGGTCAGCTAGACATAGTTTGATGCCACGTCTGAAGACATGGAGATCAAAGGGAATTGGGTGGACCCTGGAGTAACACGAATAGCATCAATGTATTTATACGATTAATATGTGGCCTTGTCCATGGAGGACTGATAAGGGCAAGTGGCACAGCAAATTGGCTGAACTAAACCAAAGTATGAGTCACATTCTTTTTCATAGATATGGTCTAGTCTGTATTTCTGTTGTAAGAAGTACTAACAAGGTAGTTCCCCTCCTGTTTGAAGTGAAAGCTGTTAAGATTCATGGTGGCACCTAATTTTGTAAATATTTGTTCCCCAGAATAGTGCAGAGCATGTTATATGATGATTGCTGCTCTGAGAAGGGCAGTGTCTTGGCAATGCGAAGTACAGAGCTGCAAACATATATGGCAAGCTTTACAGCCTTCTAGAAACACAAAAATACACTTACATCTCATCCAAGAGAGTGCATTTCTTTTGGAAAAAATGTGGTGGCTTTTCTTTAGTCTGTATGAGCATGCTTCTAAAATGGTTGATCATGTGGGGGAACAAGTTGTTTAGTTATCTGCATTAGTAACACCAAAACAATCGGGTAATATGTGGTTGCTTGAAGGTTTCAGATCAAGACTGAAGCTTTCCCAGATTATATGCTGTAGGTAGCTGGAAGTTCTTTGGAATGGACTAACACATGGCAACAGCTGTCCTATTGGGTTTTGGCTATGTGAATGTATTACCTCGATATAGAAGTATAAAAAGTCTATGTGTAATATCTTGTGTTTAAATAAAAGCAATTCACATTTGATTCCAGCACAGATACACCATGTTTACAATGATATATTTTTCATGCCTGGTACATTGTCTTTGACTCTGCCATATGAGACATACACAAATAATAAACAGAAAGACTACAGAAGGTGTACCACTTATTAATGGAGAATTACATAAGAATTTTCTTTTGTCTTAAATAATATATATCTTAACCATTCAGTTGATGGATGAAGCAGAGTGAGCAGGGTTTGAGTAGGTTGAAAATCAGAGCAAGGATTTCTAGAGACACACCCCCTATCCCCCCCAGCTTCCAGACAACAATCCATGAGTATTAAATCTTTTGGTTTAATTATGCTATGAGTTGCAAGGGGAAAATGAATACAAAGAAATCAAATGAGGTCTGTGAGGCATTCTCTTTCCTGTAGGAGTTGCCGAAGGAGGCTCTACGTTGTGTTTGCCAAAGACGTGTGCTTGCAGATGACTGTACATGTTTACTAGTCTGTTTGAAAGCCAACTTCATGTTTCATAGGATGTGTGGAAAGCACAGAATGAAAATTTGCAGTGGGCTGTGATGTACAGAGAGGTTGAGTCTGGTATACCTCTGCTGGCGATAGTGATAAACAGAAATATCACTACACCCACATTGTACATTTTTCATTTTCCTCAATGTCTATTAATGGCAGCTGATGGAAAGGGTATTGGTCTCAATGAATTCTTGCCTGACCTCCTGTAGTCATTCTTACATAAAATTGTTAACCTTCTGTTCTTTTGAATTCAAACTTCTGGAAGGTCCTCAGTCAATCACAAAATTAGATCTTAGATGGCATTAGGAGAAGGCTTAGATCCAGAAGTGGCTTCAGAAGTCATGTTGTGTGAAGCTAAGCATTGCAGCAGGCCTCTGATGGGCAGCCAACAGAGAATGTGATGGTGATGCTCATGAGCTGTGCCCCTATAAGGGTCTATGCCAGAATCACCCAGCTAGTAGCCTAATGCCAGTTACACAGAGGAACACAAAAACAAAAGCTGAGTGACTCTGATCTGGTTGACACAGTAAGTGGGATGGCTCTGGTTTAAGCAATAAACCTCTTGTGAAGAATTAGTACAACTGGACAGCACTCTCTGTGTGAATTTGGCTGAAGGATGAATTTGGCAGAGATGGAATAGAAGTGCTATGAGCCAGGTATGCATAGCTGTCCATCTGCAGAACTCTGATGTGTGCCAGTTCCTTGGTTTAGACTGGGTTCTTGGAGGAGTGGTCATCATTGCTAAACCTCTGTTTACTTCCTCTCATCTATTTCACCTATTCTGAAGAGGGTTCTCTGTACAGCTTCAGAACTTCAGAGCTGAATGCAGGATTTTTTTGGTGGTGTTTCAAATGTTGGTGACCACTTGTTTACCAAATAATCAGATTTTTGTGCTGAAAGAGTTTGTTAAACTTAGAGTAATGCAGGTGTCTTATTTGCAAGTCCCTCCAGTAGATGAACTTAACATTTTAACTATAAGCAAACACTGAAATGCATGCTGGGGTGCAAAGGAATGCACAAAAGCAGTGTTTTAAAAGTTCTGATTTAAATGCAAGTTGAAAACTAAAGTACGCCAGCAAGACATGATGCAGAAGCAAAGAACAGTCATGTTAAACGCTTTTCTATTCTGCCCTCACTGAAGCCTGTGGAACTGCTCTTGTGCTTCAAGTTACACAAGCAACACACAAGTCTGTCTGAGAGCTTTATGTAATGGGATGAGGTGCCTTTGTGAGAGAATTATGTATTTATTTTTCTTTCCTCATGTGAAAAGCCACTGTAAAAGAAAGGTGCAACACAACCTGGTAGAGGTTTTTTTTAAGCTAATTTCTCTTAGTTACTACATCTAGTGCCTGATGTCTGTGTTTCTTATTTACTAGATCTGGTCCTGATTCTATATTTCTTGAACTAAAATTAGTGGTTCCCATGTATACAAAATGTAGTAAAACCAAATACAGCATCTCTTCAAGTTAGTCTTGTTTGAATGTATTTAGATTATGCAGTTGGAATGGTCTAATATTCTTCTAGTTGTGTTGCTTACTGCACAATTTAAATGACAAGCAAAGCCTAGGCTATTTCACCTTAGGTTTTATTACTTTATTTGTACCTTTGCCCTTTAAAAATTATGAAAGTGAATGCTGTACAGGGCAATGTTTAATTCAACAAAGACTTTTGTAGCAGTCTTTGTGAAAGCTGTTTGAAAACATTTCTGTCAGGATTAGGTCTTGAAGTGCTTGTCTTGTTTACTTTTACAGCCCTTTATGTCAGCTTGTAATCATATTTTCATCTAGTATTTATGTATATTTTGTTCTTCTGATTCAAAAAATAAACCCTAATTAAAAATCTAAAAACTTGTAACTTAAAATACTCATTTCAGCTAACCAGGCTTCTTCCATAAAGTTTTCTCTTTTTGGGGGGAGCTGGGACGGAGTGATGATTGTTTTAAAAGGGCCTGCTAACTTTCTTTGAGTAAATAATTTGATTTTGTAAAATTGTCATGATTCCAAAGAGATGCCTCTTGCTGAACATACAGCAGCCAGTGACTGATCAGCAAAATTCAGTAGGGCTGTTTAATGAAGGGTGAAGACAATACGAATGCAAATCTAGTGAACAGTTGCTTTTTCACAGTTGGTAGGCTGTGTTGCAGGTGCATTTTCTTAATGAGGGTTAATTTGTCTCATATTTTAACCTGACAATACTTGGCATTGTTAGTATGTAGGCTTACTTAAAGATGGAAAATAAAGGGGGTTTTATGTAAGATTATTTGATTTCAAGTAATCTGTTAGTGCTGAATATCAACTGAAGTTATTAGAACAGACCTATTACTTAGATTTTTATGAGAAAAAAGCCATTTTGATTATTTTGACAAATTGGAGCAAGGCCAAATTCTGCTCTCTTCCTTGGATATAAATCCTGAGAGACTAAGATAAAATTGAAAAGATTGCTGTTGATCAAGATTTACTGAGGGAAAACCAGAAACAGAAGGTGGCTTGAGTACCACAGAAAGTAGTAAAATGGTCTCATAGTAATGTTCCTCTTTAATGTGTGTTCTTTAATATTAAAACACATTGCTCAGTTCAAGAAAACATTGATTTTTCACAGAGCATCCCAACAACTTTCCTAGTTGAACAAGGCGGGAAGTTGTTCTTTATGTGGGTGTGTTTCAAATGCAGGAGGTACAGCCCCTCCCAGAGGAAGAAGCTGTCAGACTAACCCACGCTGTGTGAAGGGGAAAGGCAAGCTTTACAGATTTTCACTTGGGTACCCTTGGTTGCTAATAAGATGCACTTGCAAGAAGGAATACACTGTCCTGCTGGGTAGCCTACTGTCACATTAAAACCAGAAGGGTTTGTGTGAGTATGAGCTACTGGCCTGGCTTAGGTTTAACAAGATCACCTATAAAGTTTACTTTGTAACTGTAAAGAAAAAGAAAAATTACACTAGGCGTAAGCAAAGGAAAAAGCTAGCTTCTCTGCAGTTGCTTATTAAGCATCATGTGTAAATTATCCATTGTTATCTTACTGTACTTCATAGCCTTTTAAATCTCATATGCCTCTCGTATCGACTTGTTTTCATCCAATATGAGCTCTCATGAATGCAGGATGCTGAAGTACTGGGTCAGAAATCAATTCCATCCTTCTGAAATATTACCTCTATGCCAGTGACTTCTGCTTCAGGGAATCTAGTTCAATATCCTATCTTACACTCATATAGATTACTTCTTCAGCTTTCTTATATCTGGAACATGCAAAGGGATATTCCTACTATTGTAAAGTAAATAACATGAAAAAAATCAATGTGTGAAAAGGGTCCTTGATATCTCTGGCAATTGGCAAAGGAATTTAGAGCTTTTTCCCTCACTTGAGATCTGATCCTGGTGAGTAATAACTGAAATGCACCATTGGCATGATATTTATACAGTAAGCCAATGACTTTAGTTTGGTCCTTAAGAGCTACTCATGGAAGAAAAAGCAGAATAACCTCTGGCATCTGAGTTGAGAGCCTCACTGAGGAGGCAAAAAAAATCAATGAAGATATATTAAGCTGTTTCTCACACTTCAGACACAGCCCTTCTGGTTCAGGAAGTAGGTGGCACAGAATGGTGTGTCCACTGGCATTTTCCATGTTACTACCATTGCATGGATACAGAATTGCTATGAGGTTTTCCATATTAAAAAGGTGCTTATCTCAGTCAGTCACTAAGTTCTCTTTAGAAGTAGGGCTTAATGAGAAAGTGTCTATGTAATAGAATAAAGCTACGTTAGAATGACAGGGGATATGAAGGGATAGTTTGCTAAATGTTGCTTGTGGCAACGTACAGTATTATAGTAGGATAATATTGTGAAGAATAGCAAAATGGGGTGGATCTTTGCCACGGGTTGTACTTATGTACTTATGATAGGGCTTTTTTCCAACGTACTCAGAACCGTTATTGAAAATGATCCTTCAGTTTTATCAAGAGTCTGGTTTGAGCAGTACCTTTAACATTTATGTCTGCATCTACATATACGTGTGTGTTTTCCATCAATCCGAACTACAGTTAGCCTTACTTGAGGAATTGTGCAGAGAAGATGGTGCATGTGCTCCAGTCTAAATTAACAACCTAAGTCCTCAGTTATGTGGAAAGAACAAAGAAAGTTTTTTAGAGTAGTCAGAGCTTGTATGAAAGTAGAGGATAAAGAGAGTTTTGATCAGTCGTAGGGATTAAGGCAGAGGAAGCAGTTTAATAAGGTGGGATTTTGAAAACATGGGTCTTTCAGGGACTCTTTTTCAAAGAAATCCATGCTTCTAGAGTTAGAGCTCCTCTCTCTTCTCGCAGGCTCGGTTCCTGCAGCACTCCTACAGTTTGTGAGGCCACAAGTTGAAGACAAAATTATTTGAGACGGTGGGGTATGAAGAGACTTGCTTTTAAACAAGAATTATTGATCAAATTTAATGTAAAAACACAATACAACAAATGGCCACAGAGTAGCAATGTTTATAACGAGTTGAGAACAATGAATTCTGTGGCTGTGACTGTAGCTTTGGTGTGCAGATACCAATGGAGAGGTGAGCGTTGTCAGTACCATGCATTGTCTTGGGCCGCGGGGACCGGCAGTGACGAGCTGACAAACCCAAGGGTGGACTGAGAGTGACACAGGGCTGTCAGAACCACACAACTGAATTTTGTGTGCTCCCCGCCAGCTTCAGCACTTTCTGATGCAATTGCACAGCTTCTCATTGCAGAGCTAGCTGACTCAGGTATTTCCATAACACACTTTTCTTCAGGATAGACATACCCAATGTTTATATGAGGAATCAGCGGTTTTGTAGAAGCTAGTTTTGTAGACTCCTAACTACTGTGATAGGCTAATTTATTTCTGTCTAGTCAGGGGAATGATATACACAACTCTCACTTCTGAGTGAAACCAAATAAAAATCATTACCGCCCTACAGCATTTGGGGTGCTGACAATAATTTCAAGAAGCATATCCATCAAAACAAGAGCGTAACTCTCAAATCAGAATATGATGAGGTCCTGCTCAGAATGGTACTGGACTCCCGAGTAAAATACAAATGCTATGCTTCTAAGTAATTGGGTAATAAGTGGAGTGACTCTTAAGGTATTCTCAATTTCACCCAGTTTTGAGGAAAAAAAGGTTTATTTCATAGACTTTGAGAGACTTCTCTTACCTTTGCAAATGTAAAATTTCACTTTGATGTAGCATACCTATGATCTTGAAAGATGTGCTCTTAATATATCATATTTTATGTGCATGTATAATAGTTGATGCTTCAGGTACTACACTTAACCTTAATGCTTCATGTAACACATTTTTAAGCTACATGCTTGCTCTTTATTTTGATTAAATTTCTGATAAACTTGATGGTGAATAGGGATTTTTTTTAAAGTAGTAAATTCCTAGATCTTATTTGATGTGTGATTAATAGCACATGTTCCACACTAGACTGCCCTACTGCTCATAATCTAGTTTATTTTGATTAAATGTGGAGTCAAGATTTCTCATTAAGCAAAGTTCTGTCTTTCTGAATTACAACCTACTTAGCTGTTTTCTTTACTTAGTTGTAGGAAGCTCAGATGAGGCTTAATAAACAATGAGGATATTATCTGTAATCAGACACCCATCCATCCCATTATAACTGTCTGTTGTCATGTTTTTCATCCCTTATACAGAAAATGTTGGCACTGCAAAGAAAAAATAAAAAAGCATGCTCTAATGCTTTCATTAACCCTTTCAGGGAAGGTGTGCTAGCTGGCTGATCAAAATACTGAGGATTGGAAATTTTCACAAACATAAGACCACTGAGGAAGTAATGTGCTTGCACATGCAAGTTATCTTCGGAAACTAAGTTAATGTGGTTTGTGCTTTAGTGCTTAATAAAGTTGCTGTTATGATATTTGCAAATGGATTCTTATCTCTATTAGCCTTTATTTTAAAGTGTCTACTTAAGGAGATACAGTATGTGATTTTTAACCCAACCATTTTAATTAGTGATAGAGATTTTTGTATACCAATCTAGGGGGTTTTGCTCCTGCAAGTATAATGTTGCTAACATTTCCAGTGCTGTTGTGGACAATACAGGTGAGGTACTTGGCAACTAATGCTCCTGTTTGAGTTGAAGGGCTGAGTACTCCAACTGATCTTTATAAAAATTATATTTAAACTCAAAATGACTGGTTTGGTTGTTTTTGGTTTTTTTTTTTTTTTTACCAGAAGATGCTTGTTTTGAATCATGCCAGCTTGAAATACAAAGACCATTTATTAGTAAAACCAAACCAAAACCCACCTTTCCCTTCATTCCCACCTAAGCTGCCACATGGCAAGAAACTGTCACATGGCAAGAAAATTTCTTTTTCTAGTTCTAGGCAACCCTACATTCATTGCAGTTTCCTTATCTCAGACCCACCTGCTGTGCTGTCACTTGGACACAAACTGTAAGCTATTGGGAAGCAGACTGTGCTTTTACTCTCTGCTTGCCCAGCATGGCACACAATGGAAGCTGATGGTTTGGTGGGAAATTCCTGACCAGCTCTTCTCAGGTCAGTGGTGGGGTCTGTCTGAGCCTTGCTATTGTAACATGCCTCTTCTTTGCCTTTTGAATTTATACAGACCTGAACTGTGTTCTGGTTGATGCTTTTCAGAAGTGTAATGCTCTACAGTTTCATGCATTGCAAGAGGACAACTATTACATAGCTTTGCCTCATTGAATGCAGTGGGTGCAACTAAGGTCGTAAATCTCCTAGATGACAAAACATAAAATCTACATGGAAGATCTAATCTAGCCTGTTCTGACTGATAAAAAAAGAAGGGTCGCTAGTGGGTAGTAAATTAAGATGCAGTATAAAAGTTTTACCTGGAGGTGCTAAATCATTTAACCGTATCAGGCTCATAGGACTGTCTTTGTTAATAACTACAGTGTGGATTATCTGCCATTGGGATAGGAAAGAACATGAGGGAAGGTCAGCATCTGAGCCATCCCTGTATAAATGATGGCTTTTGCAGATCCTCGTGGATTATTTTTGTCATTTTTGTGATTACGCAGTTTTTCATCAGGATATTATCAAAGTATTGGCCAGCACAGCAGTGTTGCCTATCTTCAGCAGAAAGGCAGTGCAGGAGATGAGTGGGCAAAGAAAGGCTTTCTTCACTTTGAGGGGGGGCGGGATGTTTTTTGTTTAGATTTCCTAAATACACAAATAGCTGAGCTACGTAAATGGTTGATTTACCTGTATATCTGAGCCTTTGTGATAAAGGCTGTTCTGAACTCTCTGCTGAGTGTCCTCTGATTAATGTTTTTTTTTAATCTTTAACTTTGGTTGCAGAAATATGTTGAAGTGATAGTGTCTAGTAAGCTTGTTCCCCTCTGTTACAACTAGTGTCACAAGTCCCTGAGCTCTTGCTATATGTGCAAATGCACAGGTGCATGTACATGCAACTCACTGTTAATGGTTGCAAGCATGACTCTCAGTAGATTCTATTTATAATTCTCCCTCTTCACTTTAAAATTGAGTTGTAGCATTTGCCCTTGCAATTGTATTGAAATCCTCACTGCAACAGACTGTTCCCTGCAGAGCCCAGGCTGCATGCATAAAAGTAAAGCAGGTGGTGAGCATGCTGTGACTTGGAGGGTTTAGGCAAAGGATGGATTATGTATTTCATTGAAATTTTAAGCTCTTCTTCCCTTTTCTTCTTTTAGAAGCTGGAAAGACCAAATGAATCCTAAACCCAAAATCTTATATTGCGCGGCTGAAAATCTCTGCTTCAGCTCAGCAATGTGCTCCCCCCCCGCCCCAAGGCATTTTATGAAGGACTTTGTTAAAACCAGAAATTCAACTTTAAGGTTGCTGCTGAGGAAATCTGTTTTTTCTAAAACAAGTCAGTTTGTACAGGGGATTGTTTGTTACATAAAGACCCAGTGTTTTGAGATGCAATTAGACTACAGCAATTGAGGAGGGGTAATCCAAGCATTTTCCAAAATCTGATATAGAATGACCCACGTAGAATAAAAGAGCTCTTCTGCATGCTATTACTTTGTGACTAAAAGAAGCTGCACAGGTTAATGGGAGTCAAGACCCTTCTGAGTTTGCCACTACTTGCTGAGTTAATTTAGGCCTTGATTAGCAAAAGTAGCTCACAGCACTGAACTTAACTCTGCTTCTGCTGAAATCGAAAGGAGTTGGGGTTAGGCCAAAGCTAAGTGCCTCTTGAAAACCTCCCTGCTGGACTCTTGGCGCCTTTATCCACCCTGCAAAAAGAAGCCTTGTGCTATGTGTGGGGCAGGTTACTTGGAAATGTATGGCTGGACAGCGTGTTATAGAACAGCAGAGCTGAGAGGAGCATGTAGGCTCTCCCCAGTCATCAGAGCAGGCGAAATATTCCAGCTGTGGTGTGCATTGAAGTTTTCAAGGTAACTTTTGTGAGTAATTTTAACTGACTCAGGAAGCAGCAGAGCAAATACGCTATCAGGCTTTCTGACTAATTTAACTGCTGAAGGAAAGAAGGCCAGAACTTGTGGAAAAGCTAGACTTCATCCAATATTATGACTCTTCCAAGTCCCAAAATGATGAGAATAACCAATACCAGCTTGGGAGTACAGAAGGAAGCACTGCACCAGCAATATTACAACGGGGGAAGCCACTGCAGTAGTGCACAGTGTCACAGTTTTCTGTGAGGTTGTGTGAGTTGTTGTTCATGGCAAGGAATCAGACAGCCAACTGCTTTATGAGCTTTTCTGTTGCTGCAAATGGGGAGAAAAAAAAATGAGTTTCTTTCCCTGCCGATCAGTGAGGTGAGAGCTGTTGGAACTCTGCCTGGGAGGTGTCAAGGATGGAGCAGAAGGGTTATCCTCCTGAGGCTGCAGCTTGGGCCACATCCAAACAAGCAAAAGTGAGACATAAACATAGTTTGTCAAAAGTATGGCCAGGGTTCTTGTGCACAAATCTTAACTTAATTTGGGGTTGGCAAGAGAGTGTTACCAGCGGGAGGGTTTCACTTGGGATCAATATGAAAGGTTCCGATTGCTTTGGGGGCATTTTGCTGCAGAGGAAGTAAAAGCTGTGTCTGTGACTTCAACAAAGTTGTCTGGTTGAACTGTCTTGTGGAAAAAAAAATAATCGCAGAAAGTAGATTGTTTTATATATACAAGGCAGTGTGTTCAGTGCTTCAACGTTTTCAGTTTCTACTATCAAACTTTTTAAAAAGAAATTTTATAAAATGTTGAAATTAGTAAATATTTCCTTGCAAGTGTGCTTGTGTAGGAAGGGAAGTGAGAGGTATAAGGAGAGTGAAATTGCTTCAGCATCCAATACCATCTCTTCCCCTTCTTAGCCCTCTTCATTTTTGCATTTGTTTTGAGATGGGAGATGCCTCATGCTAGCTGCTTTTGTGGAATGAAATCAAGGGATTGAAGAAGACATGAACACCTACAAAATAATAAGTCGGTGCCGGGCCAGGATGATTGTGTCACTTCATGATGATATTTTTCCTGAAAGACAAAAGCAGTCAAAGTGAGACTGTTCTTGGCAGGTTGATTAACCTGTGACATTAAGTTGAATCCTGGCCTTCTACTGAAACACTGGAGGAGGGTCAGATCAGGCACAGAGCAGCAAGGCCAAGCCATGGCAGGTATTTTTCAAGCACTGGCAGTTGGGGGGTTCTTTGCCCTCCTTTGGCATTTGAGCTGATCCCCCCCATGTAGGTTTGCGGGGCTATAAAGGTAGGATGGGCTGCTCTAGGGCTGGCTGGCTAATGTTAACACCCAGAGCTCTATTTTGCTTTGCTTTCTGTTTTAAATAGACTGGTATTAGTGTTCTAGCTGTGTTCTGTGCCCTGTAGCACTATTACAATGAATGATCTGTCAGCATTTTCAGGAAAAGGTGTTAATTTCAGGCAGTTACAACTCAGCAATAAAAACTTGCTTCAAGCAGGAATATGAAATACAAGTGCTTAGTAGTGGTGTTAATATTTATGCACAATCTTTCATAACAATGGCTTAACAATTTAAAAGTGATTCAGTTTAACTCTCTTCTCTGCACTTCAGAAGGCTGCTTTTCTTACTGGCTGTACAGGCACCAGGTATGTTTGTGCTAAGGATGACAGTTTGTCTACAGGGGACAGTAATTTCTGAGCCAGCTGGGAATCCAAAATAATGGATACCAGCAATCGTAGCAATAACTAACAATTAGGTGTTAAAACTTCTTACAGCTTTCTTCACCACAGTATCTCCCCACTGTGGCTGAGTGAGAATTCTTTGGGGAAAAAAAATCCCAAAACCACCAACACATGCTACATGGAATGATTCTCTTGCTACTCCCTTTTTTACTCCAGTGAGAAGTTTGGCTGAGAATTCCAATACATTTGCTTTCTCTGGGAGTTTGCCAAAAGCTTTTGTACTTATTCTTTAGTTTGCATCACATTCTCCAAGTTGTAATGCTGATTATGGTGTCTCTTCATGTCAAAACAGTAGTATTTTTTACCAAAAAAAATCCAATTTTTTTTCTTGTGCCATTTTGAAGAAAATAGCAGCAGTCAATCTTTGAGTCTTATATTGGCAAGGACTATTAATTGCATAGAGATTTGTTGGGCAGAACCTCAGCTGTTTGCCAGTATGGTTATCTCAGTTTAACCCAGCAAAGGAGCTCCACGAAGATGCTTTCTCCAGCCAAGAGTGTCTTACAAACATAAGGAATCTTTCCAACTGTCACCATTATTTCATATTATTAGTAGTAGTCCCTGAATTTCAAGTACAGCAGGATTTGGGTGAGATGATGTTTAGTTATTTCTTATAGTAGCACCACGGTCAAAACTGAGAGTGATGATCCAGGATGATACATATTTAGAGAGCTTAGCTTGTAAGTGGTGTTACTGACCAATTGCAGTCAATGGGTATTTTAAGATTTTCGAGCTGTGATGTGGCAGTCTACTTCCAGTCACCCAGAACCAAGGATGCTCTGGCTGAGTTTGAGCAGTGGTCTCCCTTTGAGCTCCCTGGGCAATAACACTGATGAAAAACACACTGCTCGTGATCTGCTTTGCCTGGACCATCTGGTAACACTGCCAGTGGTGGCAGCAGCATTGGATGAAACTTGTGGTTCATATCTCAGAATTCTGGAGGGTTAATAGAGTTGACGGAGAAGTCAGGTGTCTGTTGGCAAAACTTCCCATCGTAGCTTCCAGTTTTGCAGATGACTGTTCGGGATAACCTCAGAACTGCACAGGAACCTGGTTCTGTGATCCCATGTCTTCTGCTAGAGAAGCAGCTTCTGAAGAGCTGCATGCTCCACAGGTAGCTATTCTGGTTGTGATGGGAGCACCTGTACAGATAAAGACCTGTGGGGTGTTTGGGGCTTTGGAGGTTGCCCTACAGCTACATGGCCTCTACCAAATTTGGGGTTGGCAAAATATCTTGCAACCCTGTCTCATTTTTTCTGAACTGCTTGGCACACTCCTTTCTCTTTACCTTTTCTATATAGTAAATCTTGCTCTTGCTGACAGCCGTGGTAATTGCCTTATGTAGAATGAAAGTCTTCCATTCTCTGTTTTTATAGTATGCAGCCTTCCACAGCTAAGTTTAAAAGGACAGAAAAATTCATGGTGTTTGCAGTAAGAGTGTGTTTTATGCTTGCCTGCTGCTAAGGCAGAGAGACTACTGCCCTGATATGGAAATGTCAGGGGCACAGGCCTGTATATAAGGCAGTAAATGTTTCTTTTATTTCTTATTCCACTTTATGCTGGTTGCTATTAATTTTAAACTTTTCTTGGCATTTGCAGCAATAAAAAGGGTAAAATCCTGAGGCTTTGTTCTGCTCATGAATCAAGCCTTGAGATAAGACTTAGGCATACCCTGCTTTCAGAAACAGTGGGGAACTCTTATAAATATATGTAAGCTTTGGGACACCACTGCCTTCAGTCGAAAGGTGTTACCTGTTTCTGATGAACTCTGTACAGAGCATGCCCAATGTGGATGAAAAAAGGCAAATGTCTAAAATCACTATATAGCAAAAAATAATTTATCTTCCAAACTCTTATGACACTGGCCAACTGTGGTCTTAATGGTGCTTTGTGGTTTTTAACTGCAGCCCCCTGTGATGTGCAGCAACTAAAGAATTTGTCTTTGGCTACAGCTTCCAGTGCCTCTGTATAACCCAGCACAGAGGATGTGCCTTCAGTGTGCAGCCTGAACTGGGAGAGGGCTGTGCTTTGTCCCCTCTGATGTGCAGCATCCTGACTCCCTGCTTACACCAGAGCTGTAGGCTCTCTGTGTTACAGGAGATGTGGTGACATAAGGCTCAGCTCCAGTCGTTCTGTTTTGTGATGATTCATTTTAAACTTGGCCTGATTTTTACAGAGCAACCTCAGAGCACCCAGGGAAAACAATTACATGCTTTCTGCTCTTGATCTTATGGGTTGATATGTGTATGTCAGGATTCCAAAGACTTTACAGTTTGAGCTCAAATTAAGGAATATGTGGTTCTTGGCAGTGGTACATAGGGCTGGAAGGATAAATCCAATTGTATTTAACTGCTAGATGAATTTCCACAGCCTTTGATTTAATCACTGGAGTATTGACAGGAAGGCTTGGCCCAGTGCTTCCCTGTTTAGCTGTGCTATTTGGTTACTAGACTGGAACAGCAAACAGCAGGTATTGTCATGTTAGTGAAAGGCGTCCCACAGCAAGTTCTACACTGGCATACAGTCTGAACAATGAAGAAATAACAATTCCTTGCTTGACCAAAGACTGTTCAAGAAATTGGGCTTGCTGGAACATGAAAGGCTCTATATTCATCTCTTGTGAGTATGTGATAGACTGTTCTTTCAGCTGTGAGAATCCCCATACTGCTCAGGGGTTGGCACACCTGAGCCCACTCTAACCTGCTCTGTAGGCACAGTTTTAAATGCTGAGACTGTCCGAAGAATACTGCCCTTAGAAGCTATGAGTGAGACCCAGTTTTGTATTGTTCATCCTCTAGTATTGTATTAATTTCAACCCTGTAAATAAATATCGGCTATATAATTATATAGTGCTGATGAACATGATTTTACTGTCGAAGTTTTCAGCAGACCTTTAGCCAAGATGCTGCTATATAATGTCTTGGGCGGAGGGGAGAAGTGAAACATTCCTCTTTCTGAAGTGATATTTCCATTCTATTCTGTATAAATAAGCAAAGAAATGCTCATCCTCTTTCTGATATTACACCAAAGAGGATTTATATGTGAAATAAATCTTTGTAAATCTTTTCAAGGGTGCCTAAGTTATTTATGGTTGTTTTAGTTTGGTTTGCATGCCATATTGCTCTCTTCTGTTAAACAATTTATACACCACCCGGATTTTCGCATTAATCACTGCAGTATGTGCTCAGTTATCCCAGTCGAAGAGCCATCTATTACATTCCAGTAGCTACAGCCAAATGATCTAATTTTTCTGTTGGTTGTTTTATCCAATGGTTCATAAACCCATGGCTGTTATTACACTAGCAAAGACAAGTTTTGTTGTATCACATGGATGCGTTCATCGTTTTCTGCTCTCCTTTCTTAGCAGAGATCGCGATTAAAATCACCCTCCCAGCCCTCTCTGCCTCAACTCTCCCCTGGGCCTCCCACCCTTCTCTTGGCCTCTTACCCCTCTTTCAGTCTCAACTCTTTCCTATTCCTGCCATCCCTCTTTTGGTCTCATTCCTCTGTCAACCTCCCACCCCTATTTTGACCTCAACTCTCCCCTGGGTCTCCCCACACCTATTTAGTCCTCAACTTTCCCTCTTTTTCAGCCTCCCACCCCTCCTTCAGCTTCAGCTCTCCCCTAGGTCTCCCTCCTTATTTTGATCTCAAATTCCCCACCTTGTTGTCTATAACCCTGTTCTGGGCTCTTGCTCTGCTTCACCTCCCCATATTTTTGGTCTCACCCCAACCCTTTTCAGTCTCCTGACCCATTTCAGCCTCCCACCCTTTGTCTGCCTCAATTCAACCTTGGGCCTCCTACTCCATTTTGACCTCTCTTTACCATGGGCCTTACACCCTTTCTTGGTCTTGCAGCCTGTTTTGGCCTCAACTGCCTCCTGGTTTTGCACCCTGTTTTGGCATCAATTCCCCCCTTTGCCTCCCACCCCTTTTTTGCCTTTAATTCTTTCTTTTTCAGCTTCCCACCTCACTTCAGTCTCCAGTGTCCCCTTTTCAAACTCTCTCTCCTTTCTGATACGTCACCTTATTCTGGCCTCAACTTCTCCCAGGACTTCCCACTCCTGTTTTGGCCTCAACTGCCTCCAATGTCTCTCACTGTTTTGCTCTCCCACTCCCTTTTGGCCTCTCTCCAATTTGACTTCCCAACACTTTCAGGCCTGAACTCCCCCATTTGACTCTCCAGTCTCCAGCCTCTCACTGTTTTTTTGGCCTTGCACACTTTTTTGGTTGACCACTCTTTCCCTGCCTTCTACCTATTTTAAGTCTCACCACCCCACTTTAACTTCTGCCCCCCCTTTTTTCTGACCTCCTGCCCCCTTTTTGGCCTCCTAGTCTTTTTCAGCCTCAAATCTTCTCTTTATTCTTACTCGTTTTCAGCCAACCACCCATTTTTGGTCTCCTTCCTGCTTTTTTTTTTGTTTTGTTTACATGTGTTTTCAGCCTTCAGTCTGTCTTGGGTCTCCTACAGTATTTCAGTCTTACTCTCTTTTTGGTCTCTTCACTCTTTTTCAGTCTCCATCCTGTGCCTCCCACTCATTTAGGTTCCTACTCATATGTAAAATGATCCAAAATGAGCATTTGTGACACAAGAGCTTCTCTCTGGCATATGGACTGAAGGGTGAATTCATCCCTGTCTGCTTCCCTCAGTGGGTGTGGGCTCTGTCCTGAAATTGTCTCTTTGTGTGTAAATAGGTCCTCAGTATTGCAGTTTAGGCCATTTTCCAAACCAGGTGATGACTCTTTTCTTTGGGGAGTGTCCAAAATCTTACAGATGTTTCAACCTTTTCTCATTTTGATTGGAAAAACAAATAACCTTGAAAGAGTCATGTCTTTTGTGGTGTTATTGGCACAGGAGTGTGGAGAACTGGTGTAGGTGACCTCAGCTGGCTGGGATGAGCTGTGTGGGGGCTTGTCAGTGTGTCCAGCCCTGCTGCAGCTTGGCATGTTGTGTGGGACCTCCCCAGAGGTGGGTGCAGCCCCAGCGCAGCAGCTGGCAGGCAGCTCTGTGCAGTGGGAGCCTTTTCCTCATGGTGCTCTGGAAGTGGGATGGCTTCCTCCCATCTAGGTGAAGCTCCCTGTATATGTGTTAAGAAAGCAGGCCCTGAGAGGAAAGCTTTTACTTCAGTAATAGCCATCATCTTGCAGCTCTTCCGCACAGACAAGAGGTGTCAGTGCTGCTGACTGAATCTCCGGTTAGAACTGACTCAAACCCTGTCTCGCCCAGACTTCTTCACCATCCCATTGAAAACGTATCGTATCCTTGCAGCTCTGACTCAGAGTCTGTTAGAATATCTTTAAATACTGTATACCTCTTCTAATTTTTTAAATAAGTCCTTCTATGGGTCTTTAAGTGCTATGATATCTAGCCTTGCTTTATGATGAACAATAAATGGTGAACTATTTTGTACATGCACACACAGCGGGATATATAAACCACTATTGTGTGTATGTATGTGAACTAGAGATACCCTTAATAGGGTAAGACACATGCAAGTGATGAGGATTTGGAGTTGTACTTTCCTCACATACAGGTGACAATGTCTTTGAGTCTCTTGTGATAGCCTCTTGGGAGTTTGAATTACCTGCCTCTGTGAAACCGAACTGTGGGACCTTAAGGATAGTACAGCTGTGAGAGACTTGTCCTCTTCCCACAGAAGACTGTCCCAGTGCTTCTCTTCACCTGTGACCTGCAGTTCAGATCTGATGTGGTAAAGCTCTTGTCATGTTAGCTACCCTCTCAGCAGAGAAAGTGTTGTCTGATAATGAGGTAATCTACAAATACCAAATCAAATACAACTTTTGTGTGAATGAATAGCCAAAATGAATCATTAAAAATACATGAGCACAGATGGCTGTAGAGTAAAAAATTCACAGCTGTTTGTTCTTTTACAATTCTTATGAACATGTTTTTAGCTAAGGTGCCTGGACCATCTTCTAAAAATATGGGAGGGGGAGGCCAGGAAACCTCCTGCCTTTAAGAGAATAGCACAACGGGAGATGTTGTTCCGCTGTAATTCATGTGGGGTGTTACAGCCATGTGTTCATATCCCAAAAGGCCATAATTATTTCATGATAACAGTTCTCCTTAGAGTGATCTTACTGGTATTTTAAAAAGTGTTTATTGTGCAGAAAACCTATATTTTTGGTGCTGCAGTTTTAAGAATATTGAACAGTAGTTGGAGCTGAGATAGTGATTCACAGAGATTAATGCAGCTCTTCAGACTTCTCTCTCCTCATGCTAGATGGTGAAGAAAAATTCTTTACATAAATGCTACTAAAAGTATAGAACTTTAAGCACCTTTATCCAAACACCAGTGTTTGTCGGGTCCAGAGAGAAATGATTTGTATTTCTCTTTTAGGTGGCCAAATTGTGGAGTTCTCTGATCAAAACAGCTGCATCAGTGCTCTGTCAGGTTTTTCCAGGTGCTCCGAGAAGCCTGTGAGGGCAGTGAGCAGACAGTGTGAGTGACATCTGCTTCTTGAGGGAGGGGTTGTGTTGAAAACCTGTGTGTTGTGGGTGGCATGCCTGCCACTTCTAAATAGCACACAATTGCAACACTGGATTTTGAATTTGTACACCATCTACAGATACGTATCCTCAGATGATTATAATATGTTATATAAAACTGGTTCAGCTGCTGTTGTGATGCTACAGGAGAGTTTTACTTTGACAGGTTTTTGAAAGCACGTTTCCAAGCTCAGAATTTGTTATTCTATAACTATTCCAATGAAAGAATTTATATGCATGTTTCCTGAAGCTGTTTTGTATTAATTCTTCAGCTATTCAGTGGTATGTCATTCTCCAGTGCAAACAGCATATGCAGAGAACTGCGTAAGCTAGTGGGATTCTCTTCAGCTGGATACTCTCCACGTTTCTTATATCCCAGAGAGGCTGGCATATAAACACACATGGTGATGATCCTGGCTGGTGTAAAGGAGTCCTGAATCCTGTATATCTTTCACCACCAGATTAAATTGCCCTTCCATTCTGGAGAAGGTGGAATATGCTGTGGTGTAGCAATTGTTTTTGTTTGTTTTTAATAACAAGCTTTAAGGCAATAACAGGCAGGCAGTGTCAGCCTGATGTATTCTGGTTTGATTTCAGGCATTACACAAGGGAACAGACTATTTTCACATCTCCCCCTAGAGCTCTTTAGCAACAACAACAGCAATAATAACAATCCAAGTTATTAAAAAAAGAAAAAGAAGAAAAACATCATGCCAGTTCCCTTAGGGAGTAGCACAAAGCCATGGGGAAGGGTCCGTAGGGCTTGGGCATCTTTGCTCCCAGTGTAAGAATTGTGCATGTAAATAACAACAGACAATGGTGTGGCACAACGAGCATTTCTGATGTTCAGGAGAAATAGGTTTTCTTTTAGTTGAGGGTGAATATTAGGCTTTTCACCAAAAAGGTTGTCTTCTCAATCCTTGGCTATGTAGGAAAACTCATTTTTGCCTCAGCTTGTTAGAGCAAACATTGAGAGAACTTGTGGAATTGCAGTGAGTCAGGCTAATGCCCAGGGTGGCTACCTGGAAAAAAAATCGGTGAGTTATGCCATGGGGGCTTAGTCTAACCTGAAGTGATGGGCTCGGAGGCATGAGAAAGAGGAATGGCAAATGTCAATAGAGGGAAGAGCTGATTCCTTTTAATGGGAGAAGGGTCAGTGGGTTGGCAGGAGAATTGATGAACTGCCAGTATAATATGCAACGTGTAACACTGAGGCAATGCCATGTACTGTATTTTAAGAGCACAATGTCTGTCCCCAGGAAATGGCACAGACTTAGCTTTTTGCTGAGTGGGTCTCAGACTTGCTATCTTATATAGCTTTAGTTAGATCTTTTCTGTATTTCTTTTTTAATCTAAAAATGATTAAAAAGAGAACCTCTAGGGTCTTTTTTTTTTTTTCTGGAAATCTCAAGAGAACACAATTTTGGATTTCCTGGGTGGTTATCAGGTTGTGTTTGTATGGTGCCAAAGAGAGAAGGTTAAAAGAGGAGTTCAGGAGAGAGGGAGCCGTGCTGTAGGGAAGAATTGTGCAAATCTTTTGTGCTCTCTCAGCATATGTTAGTATGAACATTTCATCAGAGCAGAAACAGTAGAAATGAAACTTCTCGCTTATCGGGTTGGAAGAGGGTGGTACCATTACAGAAATGTTAAGAGTGTGTGACCTTATTTTTTCCATTCAGAAACAGATGTGGGGATGAGGCTTGGACTGGAAAAATAATCCTCTGAAGGTGTAGCTAGGTATGAAGAGAGAGAAGATGTGGTATTATGGTGCATGGAGCCAAGGTGCAGAGCTGTTGTGTTCTAGGTTGTGGCAGACATGGAAGGTTCTTCTGACTAAGTTTTAAGCTGTCATCTGCATCCCTGATGCCATTATAGGCAGAAGATATTTTTTCATCAATAGTTATTGTGATGAATTGCATTAATTGCAAAGTTTTTGCATTGATTTGGCTGGGTTGACTTTTTCTCCTCAAAGTCTTTGAGGCAATAGTTACCTAAGAGTTAAACTTTATTTTGCAGTGAATACATGGTGGGTATGGCTGCACTGTCAGCTGAGAATTATGCTAATGGAAAGAACATAAGAAACAAATTTGAAGTGTACACATTAGTGAGGATGGTTGTTGATTAATTAGTGTTTTAGCATGTTCATTGTGGTATGATTCAAAGGCCCTAAAAGATCTCTGACTGCATTTTCACTGCTATGCATTTTGCTCTGTATGAAAATGTTCCAGAAATGCAGGTTCCACCTAAAATAGCCAATGTAATTTTTCAGATTGAGAGAAGAAAAAAAAAAATCGTTGTTTCTTTCTTGTTTTAACCTTCTCCTTGTTCTTCAAAACAAGGCATTAATCAATGACAATAGAAACTGCTGCTCTTAGAGCTGTCAATGTTTATAGCTTTGGGTTTAATAGCAAGGCAATAAATATATACTTTTCATTACATTTTTGCTGTTATTTGCTCATCATCCACAGTGTCTGATATTATCATAACTCTTTGGTTGAAGCTATTAAAGTTATGGTTTGTAGCTCACACTGGCATGAACCAGACAGAGAGCCATAAAAGCAAAAAAGCCTCATAGATTGCAATTCAACTATTAGGCAGTATTGGTCGTTTTCTCACTGTTCACATAACAGCAACTCTAATCTCGGTAGATAGTATTTTTAACCTTCCTTTCTTATCCCGCCCCCTCAGTAAAATTTCTCCTCTTCAACTTTAGTTTGTTGTGTTTGTCATTGCAAATGCAAGATGATGTTTGACTTGATATGGACAAATACTACTAAGCAAAGAAAGTATGTTCATCTGTTGAACAAAAGAAGAAACTTGATTAGGGTTTAAAGAAGAGCTGAAGCTATGCTTGCAGTTGGCAATTGTGGTGCCCACCCCAGTTTTGGGCTGTGATGGTAAAGCTCCTCTCGGTCATTTATTTAAGAGGACATCTCCAATGGAAAATCTTTGCAGAGAAGCTTTCCATCGATTTGTATTAATTTCTGCCTGGGAAATTCCTCCAGTGGAGCCCTACCCCATGAGCTTTTTGTCTTCACTGGGAGGACTCCTTGCTGTCAATACTTTGGCCCGTTTACAACTGAGTGGGTAGAAAGACAATGAACTAATAGAACTAGTTTATCAATTAAAAATGGCCAATAAGAAAATAAAGCCTTGGTTGAGACTTGTCAGGGTAGAAATGATCTGAGATGGTGACTTCATGGATATAAATCATTCATCTTCTGGCAGATGATGTCTGGCTTCATTCAGCTATGGCATGAAATTACTAGCAAGAAATTCTAGACCAAATTCTGATTTGATTTTAACTATGCAGATTCTTGTGGTGTTGCTAGGCTTTGATAGGCTATGTCCTAATCTTTCTAGAGGGAAGAATCCTTATTCATATCAGCCTGATCAAATACCCACTGCTTTAGTGACCTTTGAACTAACTTTAAGGCCTCCTAGCCATTTCATACTATATATCAATTTAAATATTTGTTTACCCACTTTATTTCAGAATATAAATTTCCAAAAAGTGCTGATTTTCTTTCATCTATCCCCCTTCAGAACTAGTCAGCCAGCTGTTGGCAGAGATGGACTTTTGCTGGGTTTTCCCAGCTTCCTGCAAGTAACCCAGGCTTATGCTTAAATAGTCTAATTCTTTGTCAGAACATTTTAGGATTTATTTTAGTCTCTAATATTTCATGTGACTACAAACAAAATAAAACATCCTTCAAAAATCTTTATACAAATCAAATTGTATTCCTCTCCAAAGTAGTAGCACATTTAGCAGCTTCAGAACAAGTTTGATGTGTATTTCAAGTACGGTGTTATTCTTTGTAAGCTGCTAGATGCTGTGGTAGTAACTCTACTCCACAAAGAGGAACCAGAAGCGAATGCATCCTGCCTGCCTTTCTAGCAGTGCACTTGCTGCTCAGACATCTGAACTGACACCTTAAGGCTCTCTCTGACTGTAGGGTCCTTTTTTGTATTTGTGCTACTTACATATGCCATTGTGGTGTGATGACTCAGTCCTAGGTCAAACCCAAAGTCTGTATAACCGGGTCTTTTCTCTCTAAACATGCCGTTTAGCAGATGCTCCTGAAAAGCACATACAAACCAGTTGCTGTTGCCTCGGTTAGCCTTCACAAGTTCTGGCAATTAATAGTTTGGGAACTTCCTGAGCTGGCAGGCCTGTCTCTTTCTCACAGCCTTCTGTTCATTCAGACTTGCATTTTAATTCCTAAGTAATGGTTATAATCTGGGTGTGTCAACTGTTCCACAAGATTCTGGTTTTTTCTTTGTCAAAACCTTTCCTCCCCCTCCAAATGACAATTTTTTTTCTTGCTGTCTTGATACCCTAACAACCTTCATGCTGTTTTTTATCATCTAATTACCAAACTCTTCTACTGCCTTTCCCTGGACTTTGTCAAATGTGCACTATAAGCAAACAAAAATTGTTGTGATGTAGTAAATAATGGCTGTAACTTCGGGAAGATGTGAGGGTAGAGGCTGAATGCTTCACCTCCTCTTCTAATAATTTAGATTCCTATGCCAGTGGTGGGTGAGAACAGACACTCTTAGTTCAGATCCATGCAAGTGTATTTATATGTATCTGTACTGTGTGTACTGAAGTGAACAGCATTTTTCAGCAAAATATTCTTTTCTTGTAAAATACCTGTTCTTCAAAACTGAAATTTTAGGGGGGGTGGGAGGTACAGTTTTCTTTAGTTTTTCACTCTGTTTTAAGGTTCAAGAATGACTTCCTAGCTGAGGGGAGATAGGGAAAACTAGCTATGAATAGCATGGGAGGGCTGAGATGTGAAACCTGGGTTCTCAGTGAGGCACCCCAGGCACATGCTGCAGTCAGTACTCTGTGCAGTTAGGCTTCTTTATACAAAAAGTTAAATGTTACTTGGGTGGAGGGAAACTGTACAGTGGTCCTATGGGTACTGGACTTGCTTGGGATATGGATCTGGCTTAAATCCTTGCTCAGCCAGGTTCTGTCCCCTGTGGTGCTTGTTAAGTAAAGCAAGTTCCACTGCATCAGGGTTTTTGAGGGAGTCTACGAAACAATATCTGCCCCAAGATTGCCCTACTGCCCATGGCCCCCTCTGAGCCAGAGAGGATGTTCTGTTTGTGGCTGCTCTCCTGTGTGTGTGTGTCTGTGTGACTGCTTTCATTCAGGAACCCTCCCAGCTTCAGTGACAGGGGCGGAGTTTCTCATCTTCTATCCCTTATCTTAACCTCAGCCCACTTTTCACCCCATTAAGATGTGACCTTTACACTGAGCAAGATGAGAGCCATAACTGGATTCACCCATTCTTGAAGGGTCCTGATGGCGGTGTGATACGCAGCTGCTGGAGAGAGGTTCTGCTGCTGCTGCACTTTGGCATCCCATTCTTCTTTTCCTGTTCTCACCACTGGTGTTGCTGCAGAATTTGTCTTTCAGTACCACGCAGAGGATAATATTTGTTTTGAAAGAGACTGGGAACATCTCAGAGGAGAGCTGAAACACCTCACTGTGTGTCCTGGCACGTGTTGGTGGTATGTGTGAGGGTCTGATGTGTCAGCAGGTCCCTTCTTGCTCCTTTCTGAATTCACAAGAAGTCACTGAAAGGGTGGAACGTGTTGTGGCCTTGCAAGTAACCCAGTGTAGTGTTTCCATGTGCCTGGTGACCTCTATGAGTAAGGGTCTTTGTGTCAGTGTTTAAACACATATACTTTTGTGGCCATGTGCGTGAAGGAGAAGTTTGGTTGTGCAGGGAGGAGCAGGCAGTGACTAGAGCACTGCGATTGTCGGCTGAAAGAGAAAACTACAGCTGCTTTATTTAATGCCAGTGTTTTTTTAGCTGGTCACCTCCTGTTCTGGCAGAATTCCTCTTGACATCTGACCACTAGCTGACAGTCCTGAAGATTTGCCTTTTTGCAGCGAGACCTCCCACAAGACTGCCACTCCTGAGAGGACAAACTTCAGATTGACTTGAGGAAGAATCACAAGCTAAAATATAGATCCTGCGAAGGCTTGCAGTTGCTGCCTTTTGTAATGTTCTTTTTTTCACTGTGAGTGCTCATTTCTAATCCCTTTTAGCCCTATTGCACAGCATAGCTTCATCGGGCATAAATTGCTTTGGAGCAATTCTACTCTGCAAAGGAGAAGAATAGGGTACCTGTGCCTGAGCATAGATCATTCCCTTTTGCTTGCCACAACCATTTATGTACCTGAGGACCAGAAGCACATGGAGTCTAACTGATGTATCAGTCTATAAAGAGTATTGGCTTACCTTATGTCTGAAAGCACTGGCTGCTTTTGTGAGCTTTAAAAGAAATTTTTAGGACTTTTTCAGATGAGTGATGTGATTGGTCATTGACCTTGTAAATGTAAGTTGTGTTCCTGTTTGTTTTTAACAAAAGATTGTTGTTACCTGAACTGATCAATCAAGAAAGTGAGAGAGGCGTGAGAGATGTTTGAGGGCTTGTTGGCATAGTTAAAGTAAAAAGGAAAATATTATGAGGTACTTTGCTGGGGTCCATTGCTGCTGTTTGTGGGTTGGCACATGAGTAAACTGAGTCGGAAGCAGGTCTCCTCCTCCTCCAGTGGAGAGGATGAAAATCTGAACTGCATTTTTAAGGCAACCTTGTTGCCTCAGATGTTGGTGATGACTTGAGGTTTAAAGCTGTGCTGGGAATATACAAGCCCTTTGGCAGGCACTTGTTATTTAGCAGAATTACTGCATTTTGGGCTCATGTGCCCCTGCTGACAGCACTAATCTCCATGTTAGGAGACAAAGTACCAGCTGTGCCTGGTCCTATTTGTACTACTTTAGCCACATGGATGTTCATCCATTTAATTTGGAAATATTTCTCTGCACTCATCAACAGCCACATGCAGGCAACTGAAATTGCCACATTTATTCTGACTTGGTTTTGAAAACGACACATGCTACATTACTGTAAAACATGGTGAAAGAGTTTTCTAGCTTTGGTTTTGCTTCTCATTTGTGTGTGTTTGATATATAAGCTGTTAATGTTGATGAGCGAAGCTACTTTTCTTCAGCAAGGTCTGCTCCTTCTCCCATAAAGTCACATGAAGCTTCCACAGGGGGGCTGGTGCTCTTTATGCTTAGGCAAAGGACTTAGAAACTGTACTGGGACTCAGGAAGGAGAAGGGTTGGCGCATGTGTGACTCACAAATACATGCAGATGTGTTGTGGTGGTTATTACTTTTTCTTAATAATGTGACTTTTTTTCTCCAGCCTGAATAATTCAAAGAACAATTCTGTTGTGCGCACGCCTGAAGGCGTGTAACCTCCTCTGTCCTCTGGGCGTGTGGTATGTGTGCTGCTTCCAGTGCGGATATTTCAAGGGGATAAATACAAAACCATCTGCCAAATCTTGTGTGTCAAGTGTGAGCCTTGCACAACTGTTTCTCTTCTCGTTCCTGACCACGTTTAGGGCTCAGCAGTTTTGCAGTGTGATGCTAGAGCCTTGTTCCTGCTTCTTGACCTCACCTTTCTATAACCTGAGACCATGCCATTGTTTGCATTAGGAGAGCTGGCACTTAGGGTCCTTAATGCAAAGCTTTGCAGGATGAGGACACAAACGGCATGTCTGTCAGAAAATGCTTGTGGAGAAGAAAAGCAGAGCTTGTGTTGAAACTATCAAACCCCTTTTCGCTGTCTGCTTCATTGTGCCTGTGGGCTTTGCCTTAAATCTGCATTGTGTGGCACCTTATTTGTTTGTTGTGTTTAGCAATCCTTGATAATGTTGTGTTTTGAGTGGTGGCTGGGGCTAGATGATCTCCAGAGATTTCTTCCAGCCTCAATTATTCTGTAATACAAATGCACAGAGATGTCTACAAAGACTCTTTGAAAGAATAAATGAAGCAAAAAACTTTTAGCCTCATTGAAAAACACTGACACGTAGGAGAAAGCTGTGTGGTTGTATATATAGAAAGGGTCAATCTTTCCTTACTAGATTTTTTGATGACTTTGGAATGGAAATACTGAAAAAGCTCATCAGTTCATTACCAACCATGTAGCACTTGCCTCTGCCTTGAGTTCAGTTTGTGGAGGAAGTCTGTGGAGTTTCTTTGAATGAGAGTTCAAATGCAGTAGAGCAGAGAAGCATTTTCTGGAATAGCTTTCTAAAATTGGCTTTGTTGTTACATTTGGCATCTGCGCTTGCTGGACCTTATGGCATAACCAAGTTGTTTCTTGTGGAAATTATTTGGATGTGACCTTATTGCTTTTATTGTGGCTGCCACCTTGAGCCCTAAGGACTAGTAAAAGTTGGATGCTTACATTTAACTGGAGCGGAGTAGAAACTTGACAAACCTTGGGTGCCTTCAATTTGCAGCCTTTGGAATTACTTTTATTAAACAATTCTAGCTGGATTTGCCTTTTGGGGAGTCTTTGTTTATGGCATTCTAAGCTAACAAAGCCCAGCTAAGCTGAAGGATGGATTAACGAAAATCAAAGCTGGCTCTCCTAACAGGGACAATGGAAGCCCACCCGGTCCGAGCCTTGCTGTGACACCTGGGAGGCCGGCACTCCAATATGATAAAGTATTTTCTTTGAGTGAAGGTCACCAAAAGTTCACTTTTACAGAGAAGTTCTTATTCTCAGTTAATGGGACTCCCTGTTGCATGGTCCTGCAGTTGCTTAACATAAAAAGGATGGATTGTCAAAGAAATTACCTTTAAAGTCCCTCCCTGGCAAACTTATGTGAAAAGACAGACCAAGTGTTCTGTCATGTCCAGACTGAGTGGTCCATGACCCAGCCACCCAAACTATCATGCCTGTTTACACTTTTGCAGTTTAGGATTTGTCGGCATTTTGATTTTGACCCCTTGTTTCTGGGCAAGTGCTGCTCTTTAGGGTTGTATTTTATAATAGAATCTCCTACCTGGGTTGCAAAGCAAGTCATTTAATCTTTTTCTGCTGTGGAAATGAAGACATTTCCAGTTCTCTGGGGATTTTTGTAGTCCCAACACAACAGATTTATAATTTAACATGAAATACAATGTGCTTATCGTACCATATGTGAGATGGACTAGGTCCTTTTTTTGTCCTTAAGAATCAAACACAAAATCAAAACATATAAGCAGAACTAGACTTGGCCTTTTTTTGTGTGTGTGTGTTATGTATGTAATTTCCTGCATATGTAATTGATCCCTAGTCATAGCTGGGCCCAGACCCAGCTGACAACTGTGCGGATTATTGTTTCTGGTCCCTTTCTGACTAAGCTGACTTATTTTTCCCAGAAAGGAGATGGGAACAGGGTGTGAGAAGCACATGACCTAAGGCCAATTACCATCTGCTGGGAGAGATAGGTATGGGCTGTTTGGGCTTGCTTTAACTTGATTTTTCATAGAGGTGCTTGAAGATCTTGGAGAAATGTAATTGTCTTTTAAAATTACTTTGATTTTGTGCAGAAGGAAAAGGTAAGAATACTAGCACAGATTTTTATTTGGGCTTTGACTTCAGTGGAGCCACACTGATTTTTGCAAGATGGGCATTATATTTTTTTGTAAATTAAAACACTAGTTGCCTATTCAGTCTGTGTCTCAGAAGATGATGCAGTTTTTAGCAGAAGAGTGGTAGAACTTTGTTTCTATTCTGAACTTGATCAATAAAGAACATTGCAATTATGCTCTTAGATCCATGATGTTGATTTACTAATTTAGGTAACAGAACTCAGATGAAGTTTTAATTCCCAAAATTCAAAACTGGTACATTGTATCCAGTGGAGCCAACCTTTTCCTTTTTAATTAATTTTGGTTTTGTTTTCCACCTCGTTTTCAGAGTAGGTAATTGCATCTTTTTATGCCCCAGAAATGAGGATATTTCTAATGTTTTGGCCATTTTAGGATTCCAGCAAGAAGGTTTAGGACCCAACTGAGAGGAAGAGTTGACACAAGAAAGAACACTTCTGAGCAGTGCATGCAAACTTGTGAACCTAGTTTATGATCACTCCTGCAACAGAAATAGTTGCATAATTTATTTTGCAGTATGAGCTCTGACATAAATCTGATGTATCTTCTGAAGGGGTACAGCTTAGTGTGGCAGTAGGTTAGTAGGGTTGCAAGGAAATTAACTTTTTTTCTTTTTAAGCAGTGACCACTAGAAGGTATGTTGGGAGATGTGGTTAGCAGCAGAAAATCAAGTTGTGCTCTGATACACAAAGATGTGATGGCCTTTCATATCCTTCATTAGTACAGTTTAGGATAATTGACTGTGTAAGTTAATAGTCCGTTTCAAATCCTCTGAGATTGCTTGGAGGTTTTCAGATCATGTAAGTGGGCTTTGTCAGACTTTGTATTAAAGTCCTCATGCTTGAGCATGAAAATCAGCCCAGCTAACCTTTATAAGTGACTCCCCTCTATTTTTTTCAATACATAACACTGTCTCAACTACCATCAGTCTCTCCAGTGGCCAATCTTGTGTTTCTGATGACATGGACTGGGAGTGAGACTTCCCCTCAGAAGCCCCTCAATCTAGTACCACTTTGTGTCATGACAGATGCTTAAGAGGAAACGGATGTTAATTCAGCATGTTTGCATTTGAATGAAACTTTCTAAACTCAGTCTAGTTGAGAAGATGGACTCCTGCAAGAAAGCCACCACTCTTCCAGATTAACTCTGTCTGGAAGCTCACAGAACCTGTTCCGAGGAGGCAGTGAAGCTGCTGGGGTGAAACCCCAAGCAGAACCTTTACTATTTTGTCACGTTAAAGAATTTACATTTAATAAAACCAGAGGCCTTGGGATGGAGGTACAGCACCTGCTGTGACAGCTTCTGTCTTACTTTGGGTTTTTGAGTTTTCTCTCTAATAATTAGTTTATGTTCCAATAAATCCTTAATACAACAACTGCTTTAAAAACAATTGAAAATAAAACAAAAAGAGGAGTTTAAATTGCTTATGGCTTGCTTTGTATGGCTTCCAGGCATTTGAGCAATTTTGCTAACAAGTATCCTGTAACCTATTTCCAAAGGCCACTAGCAGATAATTATATTTGGTTAATTTACATACTTTCAGTTTATAATCCTAATTAGTTCTCCAACCAGTAGTCCCTAGGCAATATGTAGTCTTACCTCATTTTATTTGCCATCCCTAATGTGCAAGTTCTCTTCTTTTAATTTACAAAAAAATGCTGTTAGGTTTGGTTCAGGGCTTTCCCATTTTGGTGCACATCTAAACTGGGTGATTCCACGCTGATTTAAACCCTATTTGCAAGTAAGTATTTTACATTTTTATAGATCTTACATCTGGGAGATGCTCTGCAATTTAGGGAAATTGACCCCAGTTTGACACAGAGCCTATTTTCATCGCAAAGAATCAAGCCAAATTCTGCACCAGCCTGTATCCAGGGCGTCCCACTGAAATCTCTGTTTTACCGAAAGGGCACGTGTTGGCAAAGGATGGGACTGAGGTGTTAAGTCTCTGTGACTGTGTCATACTGCTACCAGTGCAGAAGCAGAGATGGGGTGTGGGACAGTAGGTATGAGTAATGGCTGCGTGAGAGCTCCTGTGCATATGGGGTCTGGTAAAACCTCTCAGGCTTCTTGGAAGTTGCTTGTTCCCCCTTTGTGTACTTGGGATCTCTTCCTGCGTATGTACTATTTTGGGATCTGTTATCACTCAGTCTTCAGATTACACTCAAGTAAAGGGGCTGAGGATGGGAAAAGGAGGATGAAAATGAAGATTTATACTTTCAGGTGAGCAATGCTCCCTTTAGCTCCTTCCAGGTTTAAATGAACTTCAAAAACCACTTGGAATGAGCCTCACCAGTGGAAGGAAGAGCACACTCCCCAGTGCCGATCCCTGCAGGAGTCTGAGTAACTGGGCTTGAAGTTGAGTGTCCAGCCAGGGTCAACCCACCACGATGAGCCAGAATCTTGCTGTGGGACAGGGCCCTGCGGCAAGGATGGCTCTGTGGCTCTGCAGGGTGTGCAGCAGTTGGTGGGGAGTGCTGGGTTTTGGGCAAAGCCTGAAGTGAGACAGGAGACGCAATCTCCACTGTTGCATGGAGATTTCTTGCATGAGATGTCCTGTAGGCAACTAGAACAACAATTTCAGTTGTTATCTTTTAAGCACTGCGCTATGTATTATAATGCAATTTTTTAGAAAAGCTGTTGGATGGAATTTTTTCTCTTGGGCATCAAAGGCTGCTTTCTAGTCTGATTCATTTCACTATAATGAGGTCAGGTTTGGACTAACATTATGGTAATTTCCAGTGTTTCCTTGCAAGCAATAAAAAGACCCCAAATCTCCCTTTTCAACACCGCATAACGTACTTCAATAAAGCAATGAAAAAGGGTGTGTTGTAAGATAACTGAGAAGGCTTTGCAAACTGCAGATTTTCTGTTTTCTTTTGCCCCGATTTCCAGGATAACTGATGGTTTCTGTGAACTGATACTAGTTAACAAAATCATAATACTAAAGGAGAGAGGTGGTTTTTAACTGACTGAAATAACAAATGTTTAGTGAGGAAAAATTCAGAGGTGTGAGAATAATTCTTGGCCAATAATTTTATTTTAACATCTTAAAGAATGTAAATTTTATACTGTTGATGCTTTGGTGTAATTTCTACACATCACACTTGAAATCCCAAATAAGTTTCTGCTGTTACACACGTGCTACAATGCTGAGCATTTATACAACTGATATCTAATAGAACCATTACTTGTGAAGTTATTCCAAAGGAGCCTATTTTTGAGGAACACCTTGATGATAATTCTTCCTTATTAGAGCACTTAAAATCTTGCTCTAGTATTTCCAGGTAGACTAAAGATAGCTTAACTGTCTTTTCATGCCTGGTTTAAGGATTGTGATTCCACACTAATTACAGCTCTGCCTATGCATCTGAATTTCTGAACTTTAGGAGAGGTAGTATTTTGCTACAGCTCTTACACCTGCAGCTGTGATGAAGAGAGAACAAACTCAGAGTAAAGCAGGTTTCAGATAGAAATTGCAAGCATGTTGAAGGCAGTGCGTTGTGAAAAATCATTATTTTTCCTACTGTACCACTCATAATAATAGCTGCTAGTATGTCAGGTGAAATCTGGCTCTAACAAAGTCAATAGCAAATCTTTCATAGACTACAGTAGGACTAGTACTTTATCCCCAAGGAAAGTATCGTTTGAAGATAAATTTGCAGAGGCTTATTGACGCAAGTGCTAGATTTCAAGGGGCAGTGACAATTTACATGGGCTGAAGATGCATTTTCAGGTATCTGAAAGATTTTATTGTGGAATATAGCAGACATACATTAAATGCTAATTTAGTGCTAATCCACAAAGCGAGTGGAAAAGAGTCCTGAACAACTCTGTTATTTGCTTGATTAAAAGACAAAACAGGCACTGAGATGATGTTGATCTCACCCCTTCCACTCTTCACTTTTACCATTAAGATTATTATATTTGCTCTGTATAGTTATGTTGAAAAGTCCAGAACAAAAACTTAAGAGGGGTTTGGGAATAAGTTTTCTGTGGGGGCAAAGGACATGGGATGGAGAATCTGGGAGCTATTTATAATGAGTCTATGTTACTTAATCCAGCAGAATATTCCGAATTATATGTGAATTTTTAATTAGAAATAGAAAAAAAGAAAAGGAATGATACCTCTGATATTTAGCTTTTGTCTTTTTCACCATATCTCTTAATTTATATATTTGCTTTAATTTATATATGCTTTAAGTTATGTATTGTCTGTTTTTAATGCAAACCCACTTTGTAGGTGGGTCTTGTATACCGCTAAGAAATGCACAAAACAAAGCTGAACAGGAGAGCAGAAGTCCTATTTTTTTCCTCATAGGTCATCTTACATGCCTTGTGAGCTGAAGATTTGCACTTCTTTATTCTACTCTTGATATTCCTTGTACTTCTCTCTTACCTATTTCCTCTAGAAAACCTCAATCCAAATTCCCCCAGAGTCAGAATGCACATTATTTGGTTGGGTTTGATTCCGATAGACTGTCCAGGCATTTCTGCAGCACCGGAGCTATGCTTGAGGAAAGAATAATCTATGTGGTGAAACCAGAAGGGAGTCAAAAAGAATTTAAAATAGTTTGAAATAGAAAACAATAATTTATTTTACTTCATTTTACTTGTTAACGTTTGTAGCTAATGATGATTTCATGAAACTGCTTTTATAACTCAATACATTCAAATCTATATAGCAAACAGTTACTACCATGGGCTTTTCAAATTCCACAAACTGTCTTATATAAACAAATTAGCTGTACATGCACATTTTTTCAATAGGTTGCAACATTTGCAAACATGCTTTAAAATCCTTTAAAGCTGCAGTATAGTGTACTTTGCTTCAGGCTTTTCAGATGAAACCTATATACTTTCTTCAGAAACCTTAAAAAGAAAAATGTTTAAGTGTTGAGCATAACTCTAAAAACTGCTGTTCGACAACTGTTAAATCTTACAAGAGAATGATTCTAGTTCTGAGTTTAAACCTTGAGCTAAATACTGATAAACAGCACTCTGTGTAGAAGTGAACAACAGCAAAAAAATACCACAAAATATGGGAAAAATACATATGTGCAGTTGCTCTTGTGGGTTTTTTGCATTTTTTTTTTTTAGGTAAAGAAAAGCATGGGTACCTTTTAATATGAATATAGTTTAAGCAAATTACCTGTGTAAGTATGGTTAATACATTTCTGATATTTAAACACTTCATGTAAAAGGTAACAAGTAAAAAAGTACAATCAGTATTCCAAAAAGCACTGCTAATATTGCCTTTGAGGGAGATGGGCAAGCTTCCTCTCCACTTTATAATGGAGATCCTGGCACCCACAGTTGTAGAGTTCAGTATTTGAACTATAAACTCGATGACTTTCTCTTATATACAAAAATCTTGCCACATTGAACGAGGCATTCATTTCTACCCCAATGGTAGTGTTTTATGTACATAATTTAGCAATGGTGATTATACAGTAGTCACTGACAGGAAGGAATTGTACACCCGTGTGCCATCTGGTGACTTTGTTCCATGGGTTAGCAGTTCTTGGATTGTCATCCAATTGTCAAATATTTTTTTATTTCTCTTCTTCATCATTTTTTTGTGGCTCAGTTCAATGATATTCATCTCTTTCTTTTCTTCTGCACCTTGCTGTTCCTTTAAGCAATCTAACCTGCTCTGCATCATAAACTCACGCCGCCTCCTCTGCTCCTTCGCTTTCACTAAATGCTGCTTCCGCTCTTCCTTGCTCCAGTAACGGCCCATCTTCATTTCACTTATGGCATCATCATCGGTAGTCATACCACTGCGCTCCTCCTTAATCTTTATGGCACGTTCTCTCAGCAGCCTGTCCCTGACTGGCCTCTTTGTAATGTAGCGGGTCCCATCGCTTCTGACCTTGACTTTCCATTCCATCCTTGGTTCGCTCTGGCTTGAATTAAAGTCTTTGCACATACTCACCAGACTCATTTGACTCTGTGCATACTCCACCGCCGATTTCTGTTGGATCAGCTGCATGTAGCTCTGATAGTGCTGGGCGTGGGCAGGGATGTGAGCATGCTTATATGGAGAGTGATGGTACGGGGAGGCATAGGATCCAGAAGGTTTTTGACCATGAGTAGGGCTTTTGCTCCCATCACTAGCTTTTCTCTCCTTGCTTTCCAGCTGCTTGCCAAGGTCAGGATCTTTAACAGAGGCAGGACATTTACCAGAGCTGGATTCATGACTTTCTGAGCTAGCAAATAAATTCTTCTGGGAGACGTTATATGCCACTGCCCCCTCATTACCTTGACAGTTAATGCCTTCTGCAGTTCTGCGCAGCGAATTGTCAGGGGAAATCTCCAGCGTGAGTGGTGTGCTTCGGCAGCTCTCGCCTGTGTTATATGCACTCGAGCTATCCTTGTCAGACTTCTCAGGGAGCTCTGTAATGTCTGAGAGCTCGTGCCTGCGAACATCGATGCTTGTGTTATAGTTGCGGAACCCACTGTTATGTAGCATCCAGGGCTCCCGGTACTGATCTTTCAGCTGCTGCATTTTATGAGCTCTCACAATATTCAGGCACTCTAGCTCAATATTGCGCAGCTCCTCATTCAACATCTCCAGCTCTCTGTCAACACTTTCTTGGTCACTTTTGCTCATATCCAGAGTGCTGTTATGATAATACAGACTGTAAGGGTTGGCAGACTTCACCTGGCACTTCAGTTCCAGCAGTTCCCGGAATCGCTCGCATTCGTCTACGGGGATGCCAAGGAAGTCGACGTCTGTGCAGTCGGCAGAGATAAACGACTCGTTGCTGAACTGCATATCGCCACTTCCTAGGGTGTCGTGACTGTATGTCAGCTTCTTCTGGCTCCCTAAAGTGTTGGAGGAGGTGGTGTGATCATCCGCATTGTTTTCCTGCTCGGAGCTCTCGTCGTTGCGAGTGCTGTCGTCTGTGCGCCCCACGCCACTGTCCTTCTCGTGCTGGTTAGATAAAATAGTGGCTGTATCTGTGGTGCCTCCATCCTCCTCATGCTTCTTCTAACAGCAAAAATGAAAAGCCAGAAAGAGAAATTAATGCAAGAGCATAAAATATTTCAGGGCATTTATTTTTTAATTGTTTTTGTAATTTGTCACTTGTTACACTTTCTGCATCTTTTGTCTTTTACTTGTATGGAAAGAATATTATTAAGAACTCATAGAAATGGTCACCAAAATCACAGTTTGCTATGGATGTGCTTTTCAGAAGAACCTGAGGTTTGCTTTTAACTTATATAGCAACAATGGTAGAAGCCACATTTTCAAAATGTTTCTTTTCCCACTTAGGTGCACAAATGTATCCAGTTTTACTATGGTGCCAAAGTGAGAATATGTCTCTTCAAAAAATGTGGATGATCCAGAGGATGCAGTTTTAGAAAACTCTAGAAAAAAAACTAGACAAAAATTCAAAACATGGTCATGAACTTGCATGATTGCATTAATCATGACAGAACAATGGGCAATACAGGCCTAAATCTGTGGCCCTGCATAAACTCTGATATGTAAAAACTTTTTCTTTGCCTTATTTCAGTCATTTGCCAGAGTTCTTAATTTGGATTTTAAGGTTTCAGGAGGCAGGATATTTTCAGTATGTGCATGTGTATCAAAAAGAAAATCTTATATGTTGGCTCTCTGCCTGCTATATCTACCATACGCTGAGCTTGTACTTCTGGTGACCATAGCCAGAACGGTGGATTTCTAAGAACTGTGATTATGTTGTTGTAAGGGGCAAAGTAAAAAAAGTAACATTTTAATACATTTTTGTCCTCAAGATGAGGTTTGTGGAAAGTCACGTAATATCTTGATTTTACAGAAAGTCCTTTTGCCTTGATCGTCATTCGAGACACTAAGTGTATTCAGTCAAGCTCAGTACTGGAATATTGAGTGCAATGTGAAGTTTTGACACTAGTGCACAACAGAAAGGCAGTACCTGCTGAAGCATGCTGGCAGTAAATTGCATTGCCTGGTGGTGCTGTTCCTCTAACATGTCCATGTGCAAGTCATCCAGAAAATCATTTCTGTCATCATCCATCCATCCTTCATCCAGCTATGTGAAAAGGGAGGGGAAAAGCAAACCAAATGTTGTCAAAAGAATGAAGACTGACATAATTTATGTTCCTTCTTTGTGGAAAGTGATTGGGAAATCTTAGGAGATTCCTTCCTGTGACAGTGCTGCTGTGTCCTGGGAGGGAGCACATGCCTCCTTGTGTGAAGTGTGTGGGTACTGACTGTCTTACCTTCCCCCACTGCCACCCCCGTCCCCAGCAGCATAGTTTTATCTTCAACAGCCCTTTATATACGAAACAAACCCAGCCTTTTCATCCATGGAAATACTTTGAAGAGCTGGGGCTGTTTTGGTTTGTACACGACTTGATTAGGATGTATAAAATTACTCCAGAGCCGAAAGCTTGAACACACCACTGGTGAGGCAGCATCAAGGGCCAGAGGGAAGAATGCTTTCTCGGGGTCTCTAAAACTTTTCTATTCCCAGCTTCAATTATATCCCCAAGGGAAAGATCAGAAACAGCGAGGCTAAGAGGACAGTCATGAGCCTGACCCTGTGTCTCCTGGTGCCTTGGCAAGGGTTGCTCTCGCAGCAGGAGGAGCAGAGGCAGATCAAACAATACTGCTCATGGCTGTTTGTTCAACACCTTTGTTGTGCTAATCCCTGCTCTACAAAGGGATCTGGTTCAACCTTTTATTACAGCTGAGGATGCTTCTGGACAGTATTTAACTACATTAAGAGATGCTGTATAAAGGACTAAATAATAGGTGTTTTAATGAATGAATAATCAATAGCTGTAGGAATTAGAGTTCAGGATGTTCTTCAAAGCTATGGCTTGAAACCATCCATAATGCCTAGCACTGATGTTTGTAATAGCATTGCAGCATATATAAATCACCAAACGTCTTACAAATTGAACTTTAATATAAAATATATATAGGTACTGTGACTGCTGAATTCCATTATTTTAGACCATGTAAATGTCCAGTCAAACTGTATAATATGGTTTTAGGTGTATTTGGTAGATGTAGGCAGGTTGAAGTTCTTCAAAAGAACTGCTTTCTACAAAACAGAAATTCTTTTAATTAAGACTCGAGAGGGTTCTTTTGTTGTTGCTACAATACCTGAATTTCTGGTCTTGCAACAAGTAAGGAGATATTCTTGCTCTCTTCACTGGTGAGAAGTGCCACAGCTTCTTCTCGGTTCTGTACTTCTATGCCATTGATCTTTAAAGAAAAGAGCAACACAATGAAATCTTTTCATAGAGCTAATTAAATGCTGCTGAGATAAGCTCTCCAGAAGTGTGTGGCTGGATAGATCTCAGTGCGGGCCAGGCACAGTCCATGTTCACATCTACACCCATGTTGTTCAGGTAAGTGTTGGGCAAGTATGTTGGTTTGGACATGTGAAGCTGTTCCACACTGCTACATGTGACATGCAGAGCCTTGACAGAAACTGGAGAAGGAGAGTTGGGCAGGAGCAGAATCATAACATCAGGTCTGGTGGGTGGAAAGGAACAGGAACATCCTTGTGTGGGAGAGGTGAGGCTGTGGATGCTGCTCCCAGAGACTGAATGGTACATGGACCTCTACCCTGTTAGTGTCTGTTCAGAGGACAAACCACTTCTGACAAAGCCCCTGTGGTGGAGGATTGTTGCACTTGGAAGACAACTCATTCCAGCACACAGCACTGGGTGTTCAGACTGCTGAACATGTATTAATGTCCCTGTGAATAAACAGGGATGCCCCGAAAAGGTCTGCAAAGAGGAATAATTGCTTGGTTCAAATGGAGGGTTTCTGTAATATAACGAAGACTTAAAAACTGGAAGTGTATCAGAATATGTGCTGGAAACGTGATATCTGCTGACATCTACAGAGTAGGGCCAATATAGGGCTTTATCTGGCCAGGACTATCAAAATCTGTCTGAGATACAGCAGAAGAAAGGGAAATATCCTCAGAAAGTTCAAAGGAAGCATATAAATAGCAGTCTGAAGGGAATGGCTCGTCAGAATTATACTGAAATAAAGACACTGCAGCAGACTATAGTGTGTTAGCAGACTTTCAGCCACTTACACACGTACCTGAATAATGCGATCCCCTTCTCGGAGTCGACCATCTTTTGCAGCAATACTGTTCGGATCAATCTACAAAATAAGGGATTCAGTATTTAACTCCTGTTGTAAACCCAGTATTGGTAATGTGATTGATACTGTAGTCCTGGGTGTCTGTCATTGCTGCTGTATCTGTGGTTGTTACGTCTTGCTTAGTGATTACAGGACTCTTCCTTGCTTATGTGAGACAAAGTGAAATGCAAATTGAAATGATCAAGTCAAACCCAAAACATTTATTCCTGAGATGTGTCTTCAGAGAATGTAGGTTTATCATGTTTGCATGATATCGAGTTACCACATAATTTAACATTTTGCTTTACAACAGAGTACTCTGATTAGAACCAGTTTTTGCATACAGAACAGGAAGGATTATGTCCTAAATGATGCATTTTAATGGAAGACTTTAGATTTAGTTATGAGTTTCTTTTCCCAAACTGCTGCTACAAATTTGAAATAGATCTGCACGATAAAAAGAACACATATGAAATACTACTTATTTCATGAAAGGGGGCCAAGAGAGACAAATGGGCCCCGAATCTTTACAAATAAAAATGTGTGGGTATTTTTTTTTTTTCCATTTATATTGTTTCTGAAATAATTGAGGACAAAAAATAAAGGAGGAATATATTAAAAATACTTTCAAAATGTAATCTGAAATTGAATGCTGAGACTGTGTTAGGGGAAAAATGAACACTAGATGTTAATATAACAAAGCTGGACTTCAGTGGATGCAGGATTTCACTCAGTTTAGAGAAAAGGAAAAATTAGATTTCTTCCAATTACTGCATCCTGGCTGTTTTTCGAATATGGTACAAACAGAAGACAAATGTCTCAAATGTCCAATGCTGCAGTTTAAAAGACAAATTGTATCTTATGGAAATCAGCTCAATCTTACCTCACTCACATAAATACCCATATCGTCTTCATCATCTGTTCTGTAACATACAGTAAGGCCAAGCTTGTCCTGGCTGTTCACTCTATGTAAATCGACTTCCTGAGGTTTTTTTGTTTAAAAAAAAAAAAAAAAAAATTGTCAATGAGACACTGGTGACTGATGGAAGCAATTTTTCAAATACAATGAAAATATTTTGCTTAAGTGATATAGTGGATCTCTTTTCATTTCACTTGTAGACGAGGTTAACTTACTGAGCAAAATGTGATTATATGCAGACAATCAATACCTGGGGCATTTCTGACCCTTCAATCAATATGAAGTCATTTTGAAAACAGACCTTTTATTGATCTTAAAGAAGAAAAATTACCTATATTTCATGTAGTGGTAAGACTTCAAGCGCTGAAATACTTATAAAGTATGATTTTAATATTTGCCACAGCTGATATATATTTCCTTATAAGCAGGGAAATTTTCTGGCTTTTCAGAGAAAAATATAATACTCTATTACCTTAACTTTGTAATTTTCATGAAATTATGTAATAAATTTCTCAAAAGCGTGACTGAAGATCAATATATTGTCAGCAAAGCATTCGACATAGGTAATAGAAATATAATAAGCATGGGTTTGGTTTGAGCAGGTTATAGTTTATCATTCTAGTGGTCTTTGGTGGTCTTGTTAGTCCTGGAGACGTTTAAGCCACCTTAAAAATATATGCTTTTTCCTCTATGCTTTTTTGACACATTAACATCATGTGGATTTTCCTACGTTTGCTACCACTCTGTGACGCTGGTTGGTATCAAGGGTTGTAAAATCCATGGAGCTGCCCACAAGCGGTAGGATGCTCCTGGGTGGTGTGCACTCAGCATGACCATCCATGGAGCATCTCTCCACTTAGCTTTGTTGCTTCCGAGAGCCTGAGGACCCTGGGGGGCCTAACGCCCTTAACCAGCTTAGTGCGACTGCTGTGTTGGTCCTGAGGATGCTGCCCTGGGGAGGAAGGGTGTTTCTTCATAGGTAGACGTGTAATACCAACTGTAGTTGTGGATTTTACTTCCCTTACAAGAGAGCTTGGCAGTGAGTGAGGCTTTGAAAGGTCCCACTCCTCTGTAGCCTAACGCCAGGCAGGATGGAGGTGGCAGCTGTGAGGCTTGAGCCCCGCTGCTGCAAAGGGAAAGAGTGGGACCGGCCAGGGGGGGCAAAGGGCCACAGGCTGAGAAAGCCATCCCAGCCAGTGTGGGATCCGAGGGCTGTCCCAGCCCCAGGGTGGACCCTGAACCACGTGCTCATGTTTGTACCCGTCTCCTCCAGTGGAGAAGTCCTGATAACACAAGTCGTTATTTCTGAACATCTCTCTGTTTTGACCTGCGCTGTGCCATTTGTAAGGGGCAAGACAATAAAACAAGCTGATATGAATAATTTATTGGCATGTCTAGATGACAGCTGCCAAGATCAGCAATCTCATGTTATTTACTTGTCAACATGTGTAATTTCTTTTCTTTTTTTTTTAAAGAAAAGTAGTTGTAAATGGCTGTGACATTTCAGATGGTATTTAAATGGTTTCAATCAATAGTATCCATGGTGAACTGCTGTTCTTTTTCTCCCTCTTTTGTTACTTAAAGGTTTGAACACAATGCTTTAATAGTGGGTTGTTTTTTTTTTCAGATTTCTAAAGTTTTTGGGGCTTTCTAGAGAGGAGATGGAAATTCTTGAGAAGAAAAGATGAGACAAAGTCGATTTGATTCTGAACTCATTTGATCACTGCAGTCAGTGTGTTTACTCTGCATTTAATCATGGTGATAACTGGGTACAAGGTGGGAATTTGTGCACTGGGCCTAATTTAGCCCTAGAATGATTCCCATATTTCTTGCATGCTTGAACAAAATGATTTCATGTTTTGAGGCAAGTTTTTATATAGTTTACTCATTTGAAAATGTGGCAATGAAATAGTGGCAAGAAACTAGTGTTGTAGCTCATTATACTACTTGTCATACTGTTAGTGAAAAATATATATGTTAAAAAATCAAAAAAAAACCCAAACAAAAAAAGCATGGTGACTTTGGCCATTGTTTAAATAGATCCTATGTAACCTTAAACACTTGTCAGCACCTTTTGAAGTGGAAAGAGGGGAGGTAGCAAGCTCATAGTTTCATTCTTACCTGCTGCACATTTTGAATCACAATAGCTGCTTTTCCAACATAAGACAACTATGAATTGTATTATATTATAATTAAAAAATAAGGATGGGTTTAAAATGCACCATCCAAAACATCACCTGTGATATACTAGAAGGTAATAAATAATCTGGTAAATCATATTTTAAAAGGAATATAGATATATTTGGTTTAAAACACACTCACAAATAAAGCAGCAAAAAGCTAAGCACCTTAGAGCAGGTGTTTGGAATCTGAATTTTTATGAGAAATTAGTTGACAGACTTACCCCTTGGGCACAATCCCTGTAGTCCTTGGTAGGAAAAGAGTAAGTGGGTTTGATGCTACCCAAATATGATAATTTTGTGTACTTAAAGAAAGGAACAGCTGCTTTCTGTGCATCTTTGCATCAATAAAGTTTTAATATAATCATAAAGGTTTGAAATATTTGAGAGATAAAAGTGTGCAATTCCAGTTGGAGTTGAAGAACCAACTCCAGAGTCTTCAAAGCAAAGATTATTTCCCATGTTCAGAGCAGAGTCTGTGTAATGCACAGATACATCAAAAGGAAAAACAGAACAGAAAATTGGCACCTGCAAGTACAGGTATTATGGTAGTTTGTGTAATTGTACCAAGAATTAATTAAAGTCTAGGAATTAATATGGGCCTAGAGAACTTTGAAGGTGTAGGTTCATGTGCTTGCAACGCCACTGGACTTGCCATTTCTTACTCCTCTGTCTCCAGCATTGTACTTCTGGAGAGCCCAAGAGCCCAATCCTGTGCTCCTGCTGCAGAGCAGCCAGGCTGCTTCCAGAGACCCTGCTAGACGTGTGAACTGCCAGATTAGTTTGGTGTACTGCATGGTCTTGAGATGAAAGAATATTTAGTGCTCAGCTGAGGCTCAGATAAACTACTGTCATGAAATCTGTATAAGATCGTATGAAATGTATCAGCCACCTACACTGCAGAAAGGAGACACTGAGGTTAGTCAGCACCTGGTCTAGATCTGCACCAGACCATGGTGGTATCCAGAGAGAGTGGTAATGTCAGGGCTGTGTTAATACAATAACTGTAAAAATTTCATACATGATATGACTTTTACACACACAGATAATTAAAATCTGCTTCTTTAGATCAGGTAAAAGTGACATTTTGAGAGATGTTCAAGAGAAGTATTTGTATGCTATTTCAAAATAGTCTGCACAAGAGAACTGTCTGAAAGATTATTGGCTCCGTATCAAATGTAGAGCCAAGGAGGGCTCAAAGAGATAGTTCCTGAAATCCATATGGCATTTGTAGCAAGTCAAGAAGAAATGAATGTGCACTATGACATTATACCTGTAACTGCTCATAATAATGAATTAGGAGTAAGTGATAATAGTAAATTAACCTCTATAAGCTCAGAAGATCCTTCATTTGCAAGAGATTATTGAATTACTGTACTGGTGATTTAAAATTATGACCTGCCTGCAAATGTATAAAAATCAAAGTGCCTTCCCTAACAAGACAGAAATGAGCAGTAGAAATCTGAAATGAGAGGACAATGATGGAGTAAAAAAATTTCAAACATTCACAAAGCACTATCCAAAGCTTGAATGATGTGTACTCTGTCCTTTTGTCTCTGTAAAAGGTGGTGGTGTTTTTTTCTGTGCTGACTTCTGACATGCCTGACCAGCAAGACTTACTTTTTTGCTATTCCATTAATAGGTTTCACCCAGAAACAAATGTCAGGGAAGTAAATATAAAGAATTATTTCTTTTTATACTGCGTTGAGGCCTTCTTGCTACCTTTTGGCAACTGACCCTGGTACAGCAGGATTAAAAAAACACTTGTTCCTCCTGTCTTGAAACTAAACAAAGTGATCTTTAGATTTGTCTTTTCACATAAATGTGGTTTTCAACATAGGTAAAAAGCAAAAATCCTAGCCCTCCACTTTTCAGAGAAGGTTTTATGAAACAGGTTTTCTTTCCAGAATTCTTTGCCCTGGAGAAGAAGTAAAAATCTACCTGGATTTTTCTGTGCCATCCAGCTCTATGACAGTAATTCTGTGATGGACCATAGAGACTGGACTGGTGTGAGTCATCAGTGGTGCTGGGGAAGGCTGAAGAAAAGTGTTTCTCACCCTGATGAAAAGATGTTTTGGATGCCTAAGTAAGGTAATTTGAAGGATGCCCGGCTTTTTGCCAAGCAGATGGCCACTGGTCCACAATTAAGACCCTTCTTATGCAATAAGAGGTGTTAAGGCCAGGCTGAAGTCCTCCAGAGAGCTAAGGGAAGATAACCTTTCAGTATTAGCTTGTCAGCAAGCTGAAATGTTTTACCACTTTTGGATTTGTTCCTAACAAAGAACATACAAATATTTGTCTTAGGAAAGTCCTTTGTATTCAGAGGCATAGTAATGCCTTGAGAAGCTCCTGATCACTGCAACTCCCTGCGGAGCAGGAGTTTTTGTTGAGAAGAAATATATTCACATAAAAGATGCTTTTGAATGCTTTACAACTAGGATGGAATAAAAATTGAAAAGTGCCTGTAATGGAGCCTAGTGACTCCCATATTCAGATAGTTACCTCTCGCCTCCTTCCCTCCCTTGCAAACTGATTACTGGAAAAGTAAAAGAAAACTTTCAACCAAAGTAGCAAAGTATGTAAAGGGGAGAGCTTGAAACCCTGATATTCAGCTTTTATTTATGGTTTCCTAAAAGCAGTGAAGTATTAATTTCAAATTTTGAAGCATGGATTTTGGTGCTCAGTGTATTATTTTTTTGCTGATCAGATGATGTGGTTTCAGGCTGGGAACACCATGCAAGCACTGTGCGCTGAGAGGGCAAAAAGTTCTTTGAATGAATCTGTTGTCCTCTAGTCTTCTGACGTGAAGACTTTGCTTCTGTCCAAGACTGAGTGAGAGTATCGAAGGGAGATTTTGTAGCAGTTAGCAAATGTTTCATGTAGTTTTTAATCTCTAAGGTGCACTTAGTCTCAAGTAGCCATTCCGCTGAGTTCAGTTCAGTTTCTCTATTCAGAAAAAAAGCAAGACCTACACACAAGTTGTATATAGGAAAGGGTCAAGAAAGAAAGTAAAATGTGAGAGAACAAGCCCTCATTTTGATGTAGAATGTTCTCCTTTGTAATCTGAGAAAATTAACACACTGAGAAAGTTGGGCTGTGTGTCTGACAGCTGGACAGGCTTGTTTGAATAAACATATTAAAGCATAATGCTGCTGGGGAATCCTGGAGTGACATTATTCTTCCTTTATGAACCTGAAATGACTTCTGGCTGGGTGTCTGTGAAGAGTGAATGTACTTTTAATTTGTAATAAAATAGTAGTTCAGGATTTAGTCCCTTTTTCCTTGTGGCATGTAAACTTCAAAAGAAAAGAAATGCTATTTATTTATTTCTGTAGTAGGGAATACATGGCAGTTACCTCTGACTCATCAATTTTAAGAAAAATGTTGAGAGATAAAACGAGAAGACAATTTCAGTGTCTTGGCAATACTGCCAGCATAAATTCCTTCCTACAGATATTTACATTAGAAGCTTGTGAACTTGGGTATTTCACTGTTTCTGTCTTGTTTACTTGTTACAAATCACTAACCAGTCAGTTATAGACCATAAAAGTTTAGATGAGGAGCTTCTGATTTAAATTCAAAGCACATTTTATGGACACAGAAACCCAGAAGGCTGACTTGATGGCTTTCTTACTTTAGACATTCCTGCTGCAGTCAATGAAACAGTGCCTTTGTGGTCTTTTAAAACATATCTATCAAAAGGCAAACAAAAAAGCAACTAGCCAGTTGAGTCCCTGTTAGCACTTTGACCTTACCATTGATCACAGTCTCTACAATTTGAACAAGAATCTTTAGTGGTTTTTAAGAAATACTATTAAGCTACAGAGACTTTTCTGATGTTCATCTCCCTGTGTTACGGAGCTGATCACCTTTTGCCATCAAGTACTATATCAATGTCAAAATTATTAATGTTGTGGTTTAAGGCATATTAATGTCTGGCTACTGAAGTGCGTGTGTTTAAACTGTTTTCAGCTCAACTGGTTGACCTTCTGATGGAAGCAATATAATTTATCCACAATATTAGATTTCCTAAAAGATAGGTTTTGAAAAGACACTGGCAGAAAATACTAATTTGTTCTACGTTTTCCCTTAAGACTGAAATCTATATTGTATTTGGTGATTTTTTTTTTTTTTTTTAAAAAGCAGCGCTTGTTTGAAAAGTAAGGCCTTGAAGTCTGCTAAACAGCATTTGTTTTACTGGCACTTTGATTTTATCCTGACTTTGATTTGCGTTTGTATATAGAGATGAATTACTACCAGATCTGCAGAATCTGAGAACAGCTTGCAAAGTTTTTATGGGGTTTTAGTCCTTGATCCTGCAAACACTTTTACAGAAGGGAACAACTTGGTGCTGGTAGAACAGCTGAACTTTGCTCCCATTGAAGCTGTTGATAAATCTACCACTGATTTAAAGAGAGCTACAGACAGGTCAGCATCACTTGCTTTGACAAATAAGCATTTGCAGGACCGGGATCTAAGAAATCAGAAGTGCAAGCGAGCTAAGAGTAAACTATTCAATTACTGATAATCTTGAATGGATTAGCTGGGTCAGACACAGCTGGCAGTATTTAGAAATACTGAGATACTTTACTGCTATTTATTACAAATGATTCAAAACACTTCAATGGGTCAGTACTGCGTAAGTATCTTGCAGAACTAAGGCCCACAATTTATATGCTGTACTCTGAATTGTTGGGAGCAGGTTATGAAAATTAAGACTGAGAAAACTGAAGGTGAACTTCTGATGGGATACACAAGTACTAAAAGCACAAATAACTTAAAGATTTGGCAGGAAAATGGACTTGCATACCTTCATGACTAGTTCAACTTTTATTATCTTTAATTTTATATGTATACATATGTAACTGTTCAGTAACAAAAAAGGGAGGAAAAGCTTAGTATAGTGGCGAATCTATTCTGGTCTTGTCTTGTAAACTTAAAATGCTTCTAAATTATATGATCAAGAACATCTGTTTCTCATCTGGGGAATATTTAACTCACACATTTTACTGTTACTATGTGGAACAGGTCCTGCCACCCAGCAAACTTGCAAAGTCTTTCAGATTTGCAAAAAGTCTAAATCAGCAGAGTTACTCAGAATTTAATTAATGAAATCAATTACTTGATTATTTATGTTAATTTGGTAGCTTATCAGTCCACGGCACACAGTTAAATATACTGCTAAAGGTATCAGTAAGGTTTCAACCTGCAAAGTGACTAATGAGCAATGTTATTGCAAATATCTGCTTTAAAATGTCTTTTTTGCTTCATCTAGAATATAAAGAGCATGACATGCACATGTTAAACTGTCAGCAAATGAAATAGTTATTAAAGTCTAAGTACCTCTAATTCCAACTCGTCTCGGTCCATTTCTTGATGAATTCCTCCCATGTAGTCATTTGGATCATAGTATTCATGCACTGATGGATGGCTGAGAAATGAAAGGTATGTTTTAGGACAGCACTCATTGCTCTGGTTTGCATATTAATCCATTTGAAGCTTATAGCAAGTCATCATGAACATGATTGACTAACAACCACAACAAGAAGTTGCATCTGGTTAATTATATACATGATACCATTTACACCAACAAATGTATTAAAAATGACGTGTATTGTAAGAGGAGTCTAAAACATTTGGCACCTGATGATGAATGAGAAAGTTGTAGCATTTATTAATGATTTTTGTCCAGATGTAGAGCTGACTTGGGGGAATAATATACAGAGAGAATAGCGGCGAAATAGGGTAAGGGGTACCAGGGGACAGCTGAATGGGCAGATATTTGCCAGGGTTCAAGATGAGAGGGAATACTACATTATTTACTTGTGAGCTCAGGTTATTTGCAGACATGAAAGTAAAATCATTCTTGCCCAGCTGCTTGGCATTTTTACTTTAAAGACACAAAATCTTATCAAATTGCTAAGTACTATAAAAATAATTGTCCACCCAACCATATGGATCAACAGCATTCTGCTGATTGATTTGAATCCAACAGGCTGTGCATAATGATGTAAATACTATTTAAGTATGTACTACTCTTTGTTTTGCTATTCACTACTAGCATACTGCTTGAGCTCTCTGACACTTGCACTGTCTGTATTTTGGAAGCTGTAAGCAGTGTAATGCTTCTGATGATTTTTTTTTATGCTGGATTTTTTTTTCTGCAATGAAAGTAAACTCCCTTTAATTCTCTGTTAACTAGATACATGTTTCTTTGTAAGTGTGAGGCTATTTACGTAACAGCATCTGCTAACTGGCTAAGATACCCAAGTTGTTATGTGCAGGCTAGATTAATCTGAATGGGATTTGGAGAAGTTACAAGAAGCATTAGGAAAAAACCCGACTCTGCCTGCTTGCACGTGCTGGGTGATGGTGTACTGGAATAGCCGACTGCCTGCCCTTGCACGCAGGGACAGCCTGACGCAGGCAAAGCGCTCAGCACCAAAATCTACAGCTCGACGTAAGGCCACTGCTGATGCTAGTGGTTGGAATCTATGCCTAACGATTAAGGGGCAATATGAAGTTACCTGATAGGACTGAGCTGGATTATGCAGGTGTGTTGCAACCTAAATGATTCATTGTGAATTAATCTTTGCCATTTTCCTAATGCAACTGGTTTTGCAGTTGGAAAGTTGTACATATTGAAAACCCCTCTTGCAAATGCGTTTGGGGCTATGCACGTAGGTGCTTTAAGAATAACCGTGTCCTCTCCACAGTGATCTAAGTCCTGCTGCTTGTTCACTGCAAACAAGCTCAAAGCTACAGCCTTTTGTCAAACGTTTTCACTAAAATGTGCAGCTGTGCTTGAATTTTCAATGGGCTGGGAATAGGTGGCCATGCAGTAATATCCCATGGAATCATCTTTCAGCGCTGGGAGTCATGAAAGGAACAGACATTGCACACAGAAGCCCAGTTCCTGGCTGAATGTGTGAATGTTAACATGCCGTGAAAGTCACTTAGTATAGGATCAGTGCCTGTAGTCAAACCCAATGTCCTCGAGCGCTGACGGGGATGTCCGAAGAGGCGCTGGGGTGTGTTTGTGTGCTGACTGATGTCCACAGCTCAGGCTATCGGGGGGTGTGTGTGTATGATCCCTTCCAGAGCTGTGCTGCACAGCCAGGACACACGCACACCAGCACTGCCTCTTGCCCTGTAGAGGATTGCCTCCAAACCAGATATCGCTGTGGGCTGACCAGATCACGGTGTCTTATACACGGCGACAGGCATTCAGAATCCTTTCTATTACTTTTTCCCTTGTAGAGATGCATGGCAAGATGACAGGCAATTTGCATGGGCTCCTCGGGGAGCTGTTCTCCTCTTGAACAGCGTGTGAGGGCGTGGTGTGTGTGTGCCAGGAGATAATTGTCATTTTTATTTGTAAGTACAAAGGCATCAAACTACCATTAACAATAATTAAAATTTGATTCTAAAACGTCCATGATAGCACTGGTAAGTAATTTTAGTCCTAGAAAATAAGTTATTTGAGTAAGATTGCTGCAGGGTTATAATAAAGTAATTAATACAATGGAACAGAATGTAGCAGCTCTTAGCATTACACAATTTATGGCAGCCATAAAAAATAAAGTTAAAACATAAGCAACCCAAAGAGGCAGTGAGAGGAATTACAAAAAGCAATAACTTTATCCATCAAATTCCAGAAAAAAATGAGCTTTATGAGGCCATCTTGTGACTCAGTGGCATTACTCATGTGAGTAATGGCTTTGTAATATGTAGAAAAAATTGAAAATGTTTTCAGTTATGGCTCAATGGCATATGAATCCTAGCTGCTTCTGGGAGTACATGTTCACCAGCAAGTGAAGGTGGGCTTATGAACTACCTCCAACATACCACATTAAAGAATGCAAGGATTTTCAAGTGCTTCACCAACTGTTACTTACTCTTCAGGTAGGAGGTATGGGTCTAGCACAGAGACGGGTGGAGTAGGTGAGCCCATCTTGCTTAAAGCCATGATGTGTTCAAAAGTGATATCTGTCTGCGTGCCCACATCTACCAGCTGTGAGTCATGAGGAGGAGTGAAGACCTTGGTGCGGGGAGTTCTTCTCAGGACCTGCACCACGATGGGCTCCTTGGCTGTTTTGAATGCTTCCACTGCCTGCTCGTGTGTTGCTTTAGATAAATCCTTCCCATTGACCTGTGGGTAGAAAGCAAGCAAAGCCATAAGAGAAACAGTCAGAAAGTGGAGGATATCTTTGTTGGGTTTGCCTGTTAATTTAGAAGTCTCAGCTTCCGCCTAAAGGTATATACAGCAAGTACTAGGAACTATTTATGTAATGTTATACATCTCTCATTTTCCCCTTTCACTACCATAACTTTACAAATCCTGTGCTTTGCTTTTTATTTTGATTGTTAAGATTTTACAGGGCTTGCTCTTTGAGCTAACAAACGAGCATCCCATTTGTTTCTTGCAGATTAGAAATCCCTCAGCCCTTGTTCAAACAGAACAAGTTATTGATTCTCCTGTAATTTTTCTTGGTTTTGTTTGTGTTTTAATCTTCTAACCTTTTTGCCGAACAGAACTACTGGGACAAGACCTAAAATTACAAAACTATGTATTTGTTTCTGATAAACAGTTTTTCAGATGAAACATGATGGTGGTACCCAGTCATTGCAATAAAACTCTGCATTTTAGGGATGGACATGGGTCATACTGGGATAGTGAATAGAAATAATAAGGGAAAAACAATCATGGGCTTTCCAAAGTAACTTTTTGTCTGTGTGGCTTGGCCATTTCCCATCCTTGGATCTTGCCACCATTATCTCCTGGTTGAGTGAATAGTTATACATAACAGAACACCTTTACTAAACATGACTGAGACACCCCACTGTGAACTACCAATATTCGACATGCCAGGCCTTGGAAGGTGGGTGTCTGAGAAGTTGAACACAGATCCCTCCTATCTCAAAGGAGCAGTGAAGCTTCTGTTCACAGCAACAAAACCAAAATGAGGCATTGAATTCTATACAGAGCTTCAAATCTTTGGCAAGCAGAGGTGCCCTTCCTGATCCAGAGAGAGGTCTTGAGCACTTCCAACCCACTGTGTCTTTGTCTTTCACTCATGCTTAGCTTCCTTCCTCACATGGTTTCTAATGAATTTTTCTATAAGTATCTAAGTCTACCTAGGGGCTGTGAAAGAGATGAGGTCGCATTTGCCAGAATTTTTATAAAGCTGCAAAACCATCATTCTCATTTCAAGTTTTGGTTTGTGAGAAATGTTAATGTTTCTGTGTGTCTCTGACCATATGGATTGTAATTTTAAGGGAGCTAAACACAATGAACAGTTTGGAATGAACTGAAAAAAGGCAACTGTGGCAAAAAGACTGAACGTGTGCCCACATCCTGCTGTTTCCAGACTAACATGGAGATCTCTTTTGAAATTTGGCCTGTCTGTTGAGACATCTGCAAATCCAAAAGCTTTATGGGCTCATACGCAAAAAACTACGTTACAGACATAGTGGGAACCACGGGTAACTCCAATAAGTTTTTATCCTCCTTTAACCTGCAAAATGTTGGCATTTTAATACAGATGAAAAGAAGCAATTAAAGAGAAGCTGCGCAAAGCAATTTGTTTGTGAAAGCTGCATAGTGAAATTATGATCCTAAAGCATCACGCTATGATATAATTGTTACCATGTTCTTTGGACTGGGGCAAATGTTGGCTGACATGTAGAAATAAACTGCAATTTGAGATACGAAGATGCTACTAGTGCTGACAGTGAAAGCCCCTCTCGTAGCAGTCCCTCTTATCAAGGAGCGTACTTTGTTTATATATTTTCTGTATGAATGATGTCTTACATCATACTCTTTCCAGTCAGGCAGCTATTCATTTGATAAACCGCACTGCTGTCTCTGTTATCAGAGGGATGAGTCGCGCAGTGGAAACGCTTGCCTTCTGCATGGAAGTGCATAGAAGAGTAGTATATTTTTTCCAAGGCAGAAAAAAAAATTAATTGCCTTGATTGGACGTAGATGCAAGTGTCTAGCCTCAGGTATTAGAGGTGGCTACTACTCTGTCATTTAATCATTTCTGTACATGTCTGAAATGTACACTAATGTCATGACATTAGCTTCCTGAATATGATTGAATACTGAAATATATGTCTGGATTCTGGTGTCTTTACTTGTATCAGATCGCACTCAGTTCACACTGTGCTATACCACATTTAGTTGTCCCATTAAACTAAGTGGGGCAACTGAACAAGTAACATTACTCAGTGCAGTAACTGAATTCAGCCCATATTTAATGTATTGCCCACAGCAAAAAGCTGAGTGATAATAAAGAGGGTTAACTGGAGTGCAGAATACATTGAAAATACTAAATTCCTGCTGAATTACCTCGTGCACATAACACTTTTTACGCTGTCATCTTTGGTTTATCTTAGAGAGGCGATGACACCAGGTTTTTTTTGTTAAGCCAGCTGAGAATGGAAGGTGTTAGCATTACATTTACGTTACACAAACACTTGTCTGGAACACAATTGCTCAGAGTAATGCATCGCATGTAAAGTTTGGCCTGGTCAAATTAAATATCATTAACTCACCCAATTGAGCAGATTACTTTAAAACAATTTGTACAGCTGTAAAATTAAGTTCAGTGTAATGTTTTCTCTGGAAAAAGGAAATGCTGATTATGGTTCGAGTTTTATTATTTGCTGCAAATTAAATGTTGCACATTTTACTGTGTGCATCCTAATTTTTTTGGTACAACTAAATGGAACAAGCAATCAAAAGAAAAGAATCTAAATTGCAGCAAGGATAGTGTTTTTTTCAGAAATGTGCTCAGAATATTCTTGAGCAGGAAACTTTTCATGTGAGCTGCTTTCTATATCTTTATGCTAAAAACTGGTGAAGTCATGCAAAGGAGAGCTTTCTGGTTTATTCCTCAATATTGTCATGAACTTTGATTACAGACAGTTTAGTACAGACCTGCATTTTAGTTTAGGCTCTTTAGGACCCTTTTTTTTTTTCTGCAGATCTGTGGACTGGCATTCTCTTTGTGCCTTCATATGTAATTGTTTATTAAATAACCATAACTTCAAAGTAAGGTTGATATCAAGCAGGGAACTGGTAGTAGTCAGATTTATCATGAATTGTTACTACAGTAATTATTTCCAAGTAGTATCCTGATTGTTTTCTACAAGCCGATAACACAGTGAAAAAGTGCTGCATAGCCAGGCAGAAGGATGTGAGACCAGATGTTAGAATTAGGGAGAAGAGCCAGCTAAATTTTAACCTAAAACCTCTACTTCTGCAAAGGGGACCTTGTGTAGGAAAGGTCGGTGACTTTCTGGCATTCGGCTTTAGGTTGAGACTCAGCATGATGTAGGCTCCTGCTGCCATCAAGTTCCCCCTCTGACAGCAGTGGCAGCAGAACTGATACATGTGGGATTTCACAAATGCCCATTCATCAGAGGCTTAACTGTAGCTACTGGACAGTGAATTAGACTGTTAAGGAGCACATGCTCATCTTGCTCTGCTTCGCTGGCTACAGGGATGGTCCCAGCAGAGGGGCTGGAGAAAACCTTGGGGCAGGGATGTTAAAAGGGCTCTAAGTGATGCTTGGCTAGAACCTTTCATCTTGTATTGCTGGCTCCAAGTCAGATTTGGGCACTTCATTGGGTATTTGTATTCAACAATCTCCACTTGGGCATTTCAGAACACAAGGACTCTGCAGAGCATGGTGAATAAATAACTCTAAAAGGGGATTTATATTTGATATATACAATTTTATATCCTGAGTTTGAGAAGATGGCAATGATTATAGTAAAATGAAAGCATAACTCACTGTACTGTTATTATTATGGGTTTCTTAACCCACTGCTAAAATATGGTTGGGGATCTTGTCTTTAAAAGTTAATAATTCTTTAAAATATGCCAGCACCCCTATCATATTAAGCAAACAATTCTCTGGCCAATAGCTGTTCACACGATGAATGGTTTCAGGGTCAGCCTGTGGATCTCTTACAAGAGACTGATTCCTAAACTCAAACCGAGGGGAATCCTTTTAGCTCTGCAGTTCTGTTTTGATTAGTGGTCTTGGTCAACATGGTGGAATGCTGACCTATGTGTTCAGAACTGCATTAACAAAATAAGAGTTAATGGGTTGTACAGAGCTATCACTGTTAGCCATTTAGATTCTGAATGTAGAATGATGGAAGAATATGAAATTATGCAAAAACATGCTTTAAAGTAATTTACAGAAGGGAAATTAACACTGTCTGAACCTGGCCCCTTAAAAACCTGCAGTAACTGCCACTGTATGTGGTAAATACCAAGCAGTGAATAGTTTGTATTTACTACTTTATAGTATTTCCCATCCCAGCACATGAATTACTATAATTTTCCATTGAAAGGACGTGGTGATGGGAACTGTTAAAATATTTGGATAATGAAAACAAGTAATCAAGTCTGCTATATATGACAGAGCTAAATTGCTTTGTTGTCTAGAAAAGGTAGCAGGTATTGGTATTTTATTTTTAGTAGCATAAAAATCATGCAGAAGAAAAATATATTGGGATGATCTAACTGGCTTGATTTCTGGTGTCTGTGTAGAATTAGTACTTGTGACTAATCTTGAGTCCTTCCGAAACTTTAGCAAATATATGATATTAAGATGTTTGGTTTCTATCCAGGAAATTCTTCACAATTGACAATTATTCCCAACGCTTAAAAGCCAATAAATATAGCTGTACAGTTTCACTTTGTTAAAAAAAAGGGGCTCTATAATCATAAGACTTTATTACTAATGCTGCTGAATTGTGCTCAGCAAAATTCTTCCTCATAAATAGTTACATCTGAAATAACATAGAAGAAAAAAGATCCATGCATATGAATGCTTCACAAGAGTGCCAAAAACTACCAATATGCATAATTTCTTAAGAACCTTACATGCCATGTGACAGAGACAATGGGGATCTTTCATGGCACAAAAGATGGATAAATTAACTTGTCTGAAGTGTTGAAATGCTTAGCTTTTGGACCTTCTTTGCATTGGAAATATACTGAATATGGAGAAAGCTGTAGTTAAAGTGAAGTGTATGTAGTTAAACTGAACTGAATGGACCTTGATGAGATCTGTGGTGGAGCCAGATAGGCTTAGCAACTGAACGAGACACAGAGATAAATACTCTGAATTGAGACCATGCAGTAAATAAGAAAGGGATGCTTGATTTTTTAAAAATAGAAATTATATAATGATTATGAAATAGAGTAGTATTTATAGTATTTTAATTTATAGCATACTAATTTATTTGTATATACTGTACGTTACATTCTTTTGCACAAAAGTAGGCTGCAGAGAACCCACTACCTAAAAGCTGTTTTGTAAAGGCAGCAAGAAATCTATAGATAAACATGGCATAATCCTGTCTGGGAGGTCAGTGTGTCCTAGAAGTTTTCTTGTAATACTTGGAATGAAAATAAAACAGTCACTTGAGCTTGGTTTGATGCTCACTAAAGTCACTGGTAGTTTTGCCTTTGCAATGCCTTAGTTCAGGCTCTGACTGAAACAGAGATGAGTCCAATAGCAAAGGAAGATGTTATGAAGCTGAGCATGTCATCAGCATTCAACTGGCATGGCCAAACTGTGACAGTGGAAAGGAAAATGCTGTCATGGTCAACTAAGGTAAAATGTGATGTATATTTGTAATTGAGAAAAAGAGAGATGATGCAACAAGGTGTAATGGGGGAGGCCATGACACAAATCTAAATGGAGGATCCCACCAAACAAATAAATGAAAATGTCTTAAACTCTCATTTCAGTCACAGGGCTTCCATTAATATCTATTTCCAAGAAGTAAATGGTGAGAAAAATACACAGGAATTAATGGGGAAAAAAAAAAAAAAAGGACAATATGCTGTATCTGGCTGAAAATGGAAGCAGCAGCAGAACTTCACTGTTGAACCCTAAACATCAGGTGAAACTGCTGAAGAACAGCCCATGACAGTTAGGAGATGTGGAAGCAACAAGGACAATGTGGCTACACTTCTAAACTTCTAGGAGCCGTGGAAAAGGCTGGAAAAGTTTGAGTATTGCCTTGGAAATAAAAGAAATAGAATGTGCAGAAGGATCTTGCTGGGTGTAGTGTTGGCAAGACTCATGTGCATTCTTGAGTCTGTTTTCAAATCTCTCTCGCCTTGGTAGCTACTTACTAAGTAGCTTGCCAGAAGTAATATATTATGAACCTGCATCATCTAACGTTGGATGCATATATATTATAGGATGTTACAGCACACACGGCCACTAGAGAGGGAGAAAGCAAATCAGTGATGGGAGAATCAACAAGGAGAAAAGGAAAAAACCCAAGAAAAAACCTCATGACTTTTTAGGCCTGTGAAGAATTTGCAGTACATAGCTAGGACATGGCTTTCCATATAATTTTACAGTGCTCTGAGCGTATAAGGTATTGGATATACAACGGCTGCTGTCTCTGTCAGAACTGTGCGAGGTGTTTGGCATCACTCCTGCTGAAATCTCTTCCTTCCTCTTAATTCTAGATGTATGTCACAGTGAGATACCTTTTGTGAGGACACGTTTTTCTCATGTTGTTTTATGCCATACATACGTGCTTTTACTTTAACACAAATGTTCTGCTGAGAGATTTCGTGTCCTCCAGCAATTCCTGAGCCAACTACCACTGTTTAGATGCTACTTTCAGGCCAAATCTTCCTGAGGTCAAAATTGGCACAGGTCTGGAGGCTGGGAGCCCTCCAACCTTCATGCTGCCAAGACAAGGCTGGACCTCCCGTGCAAGTCAACGGGAGTTTACAGCCGTGACTGAGATGACAGAATTGTACTCTTACACTAGAGTACAACTATACTAGTAAGAGTACTGTGCTCTTACTAGTAATTGTACTGCTACTAGAAAACACATCCTTATTTTTGTCTGAGGTATAAGGAAGATATTTTGGTAAGATAGTACGCAGCTGTGCTGTTACATAAATGTCATTTTATTACTAGCTGCTGTTTAATTATTCAGAAAGGTAAATGATTTACATGTTTTATTTTTCTGGGTGGGCAGAGAGACTAATTAATTGCCTCTTTGTTGATGGCAGTCATAAATGAGGGGCTTTCGGGTATATAAAAATCTGCCACTTGTTTACATAGACAAAATTTCCTGGTTAGCACTAGTACTTATTTTCTTTCCCTTCTGATATAATGCTTATGTAAACCCCAGTACTTGGTTTTTTTCTTTCCCTGTGGTGGCAGAATTTACACACCTGGGTTATTTATGCAAGAAAGATGTTCCTTGAGCTGACTGCCAGTTCCCCCCTTGCAGTCCCACGGCGGGCACGTGCATGAGCCCCCAGGAGCCCTGAAGACCCTGAGAGGTGATGCAAAGGCAACAGGGCAGGGCTGGGCTGGGCTGGGCTGAGGTTTGCAGGGGACAGTGAGGCAGAACACTCAATGCACGTAGGTGAGGAAGTTTACATTCAAGTGAGTGCAAACATACTTTGCAATAGTATGGATAAAGTTACACTGGACACTGTCTTAAGTAGTTAACTGAAAAGTTGAGAAAACCTGCACGAAAGAGTTTACTGTATGCAGTTAGAATTACTTTATACTTTATTTTTGATTAAATAGTGTGTAACATTGCTGGATGTTGGTAGTACACAACAGAAACTAGAAAGGTTTCAGTAGAAGAAAATAACTTTTCCATCCATCAAATTAGACTGATTTATATGGGTTTAACGTCATGAATGGCAAACATTTGTATGCGTTGTGCAGCTTGTTGGTTCTTCCATGCTTCACAAATGTCACAGAGAAAAAAAACTTTTGCTTGAGAATGAGTAAGCAGCTTTTCTTTGTATAAATTCATGCAAATCCTTGGGAAGTGCACTATAAAAATGCTAGTTCTGTTAGACTACAGATGTCTGCGCACCATTTAAAATGCTCTTTATGGTCTGATTCACTTCTTTAGCAAGTTCTTAAGAAGTCTGCATATTAAGAAAAAGCAGCAGAACTTTATAAAGATTTTTATAGAAACTAGAGCTGCAAAAAGCCCATTTTCTAAACCCCCTTTTCCTCAGGAATTGGAGAAGGAGGTTCAAAATACAGGTTAATTCTTCTCACAGCTCCATCTAATCCCTCTTTTATTTCCCTCATATGGACAGTCTCTCTCTTTTTCAAAAAACCAGAATTATATTGTTTAGTAATAGACTGTTTCCATGTGTGTGCATTTCCCTTCTGCCTTGTGAGCCATCCATGACAAAATAGTTAAGACCAAAGAAAAATTCTTTACTTAGGAGTACAGAATACATTTGTTCTCTAAACCGTTAACTTCCAAATGGAAAATCTTGGGAGAAAGGCTCTTGAAATAAAGGAATTTTTATTCTGCTAGTAATTAGCACATTTACGTATTAACAAGGCAGTGCTAGTACTGTATGCAGCATATTCAAGTGTGCCTGCTTTTGGTTGGATTCTTAAGCTCCACTCCTATGTATCATGAAATAAAAAAAAAACACAGGGAATTTATCATTTGCTTCAATGAAAACAGATTTAGACTACTACTGGGGCTTCCAAGACTCCTGTATGTTCTCTATAAGCAAAGTTTACTTAGGGCCCTTTTTTCTTAAATAGACATTCATCATGTTAAATGTTTTTATATCAGGATAGAAGTACTTTTTCATATTTTGTCAGCATTTAAAAAGTGATCTTTTGTGTATCTATTCATGGCTTAATAATCCTGGTCCTATAAAACACAAACAGAGGTTTACAGGCCCTCCCTTTTTAATGATTCTTTCTGCCATTTCAGTAGCATGACCCAGAGGGAGCAGATCAATTATATTTCTGAGTGAGGTACAAATGACAGCCATAAATAATCATGAATTACTAATGACCAAAATTCAACAAGCGCTTTCTCCTGTTCTTTAGACTTGCCCACATATAGCGCTGTGCCTCCAGTATGGTGCCTTGGGCTGCTCTGCTGTGACGTTGCATCGAAATGCCTTCTTGCCCTTCTCAAATGTGCTCTTCTCAACAGGCAAAACCTAGTCTAGGTATTTGCCTAGTGCAGCAAATTACAGCTTTCTTATGATAAGAACTTTTTAAAGAGCTCTGTATTTCTATATTTGTTTAAAATAATAGACAGTGATAGTAAATAGCATTAACAGATTAATCTGGGTGTAATGTTGCATGGATTTAAGCTAAATTGGAGTAACATAACCAACCAATTCTTGTACTAATTAGGCCAAAAGTCTCTGTAGACTAGTCATCTTTCTCCAAGAATGGCATGCAGAAGGTGCTTTGAGAATGGTGTAAGAATAAAACATACCTGGAGGGAACTTTCCCCCACCCTGCCCTTCCAGCACCTACATCTCAAATAGTGAGAGTCCAGGAATATTTAACACCATACCTCAATAAAAATCAGAGTAGTAGAAGTTGGTGTCTAGACCAGGCCTTCAAATAGTACTAATATTATTTTAGTAGCATATCACACTATGCAAACAGAGAACAAAAGACAGGGCTTCCTCTGGAAAGCCTACTCCAAGCAAAAAGACAAAACGAGTATTGTACAGTTGAGAAGATGAAACACAAACCAAGTTAGTGATCTACCCAACGTCACGTGAGAGCACATTGCAACTGAAACCAGAACACTGATCTCTGAGACTGTACTTAAGACCATTCTAATTCACAACATTCCCACTTCTGCACTGTTGCTCATAATTTGTAGTTTTTGAGTCCATCCTCCCACTCCCTCCCTTCTTCCACAAATGTCTCAGTGATGTAAGACAGAGAAAGGGCAATTATGGATAGCTCTGAAGATAATCTGTGTTGAAGAGGGTTATTGAAGTTGGTGCCAAGAAAAGATGGAAAAATCACCCAGTGCTGCTATCTGGGAACCCAGCAGCAGTGACAGATCCAAGTGGGTTCGTTAATAAGAGGCCCTGCTGCTTCAGTAGCTACCTGGTATCTGCAGAGTAGGCTTTGTCATCTTGGGCCATCTGCTTTCAGAAGTAAAGTGCACTTCAGCTGTAACAACCCCCAGCAGCGCTACAGGCTTGGGGAGGAGTGGCTGGAGAGCTGCCAGTCAGAGAGGGACCTGGGGTGTTGATTGACAGCCGGCTGAACAGGAGCCAGCAGTGTGCCCAGGTGGCCAAGAAGGCCAATGGCATCCTGGCTTGTGTCAGCACTAGCGTGGCCAGCAGGGACAGGGAAGGGATCTGACCCCTGTACTCGGCACTGGTGAGGCCGCCCCTCGATTCCTGTGTTCAGTTTTGGGCCCCTCACTACAAAAAGGACATTGAATGACTCGAGCGTGTCCAGAGAAGGGCAACGGAGCTGGTGCAGGGTCTGGAGCACAGGTCGTACGGGGAGCGGCTGAGGGAACTGGGGGGGTTTAGTCTGGAGAAGAGGAGGCTGAGGGGAGACCTCATCGCCCTCTACAGCTCCCTGACAGGAGGGTGCAGAGCGCTGGGGATGAGTCTCTTGAACCAAGTAACAAGAGACAGGACAAGAGGGAATGGCCTCAAGTTGTGCCAGGGAAGGTTTAGACTGGATATCAGGAAGCATTCCTTTCCAGAAGGGGTGGTTGGGTGTTGGAATGGGCTGCCCAGGGCAGTGGTGCAGTCCCCATCCCTGGAGGGGTTTAAGATTTGCATTGACACAGCGCTGAGGAATCTGGTGTAGTTGGGAACTGTCAGTGTGAGGTTAATGGTTGGACTGGATGATCTTCAAGGTCTTTTCCAACCTTGATAATGCTGTGATTCTGTTTTCGGCTGAGGAAGACTAACCTCAGCAGGTGTCATGTGGGTAGGAGTCCCAGCACCACCTCACTTTACCCTTCCAGTCCATGCTGCTTGACCATGGCCTACCATTCTCATAGTGTGCTACTGACAAAAACACTTTCATTTTCCTATTTTGGCTCAGATTGATGGCAGTTACAGAGATGCTGTCAGGTCAGATACAAAAGCTTCTGTTGCACTCTGCAAGCCACTCTGCCAAACTTGAAAAGGCTTTCTTATCAGCTGTGATCTTTCAACATATGAATGATCATTTTCTCTAAAATGATGCCATAGGAGCTAATTTACTCTGTAAATGTTCATGATCCATGAAAATACATAAACCAAATATGGCTTTAGTCTGATAGTACAGTTACACTTTCTGTGAAGCAGAACACGTATTTCTCAAGTGTTCTTTCTCAAGCAGTCTGATGGTAGTGGTTGAGAAATGGCTTGCTACTGAATGCTGCTAAAGCCAGAAGTTCCAGCAATTGAAATGAAATAAAGAAGTGCTCAGTTCCCGTGCCAGTGGACAATGTGTCCGATCACCTACAACATGTCTATGTCCAGAGCTATCACTGTATTGACACAAGTAAGAAAACACTGCCACGATGCTTACCATTCTTGTAGATGGTGGCCTCTGGCTTTTTCCCTGAAGATCTACTGCATTAATAGGAAGACTTCCTTCAATAGTCACTGTTTAAGGTAGTAACTATTGTAGTCTTGTTTAAAGTTTATGTATATTTTGTATTATTTATTCAGCCACTCTCCTGTCAACCCCCTAACTCGTAGCAAGTTCAGGAGGGCTAGCTAGATCTGCTTACATTTACCCACCGAGTCTCTGAAAGGAACAATCCCAATCTACGTAGAAACGTTGTCCTGTCCTAGTCAAAGTGAAGCCTGACCTTTTGTTTCAATATTAATGAACACAACAAAATGCATTTATTAAATCTGCACTTTTTCATTACTCCATATGTTTCCTTTTTCCCAGCCCATTTCTGACATGTGACAGTAAAGCACAGAGTGATTGTCCCTACTGCGTTCTCCCTTGTGACTTCTTGCCACCTGCTTCATAGCATTAAACAGATGTGTAAGTGTAAGGCATTACAAAACTCATCTTTTCAATCATTTATCGCTTAAAAAAATTCCAAATAAATCTATGTTGTGGTTAAGTATTTTATCTGCTCAATGTAAAGAAGGAACTGTAAATTCTAGGAAGATTATGAAGCAAGATATTTCATGTGCACAGTAGGTGGAATTGTCCCTTTATAACATAGGTGACCATTAGGCATTTTGTTTCTTTCATATCACATCTTGTTTATGTTCCTTTAATGACCAAAATATTCCTCTAACATGCAATGAAGAGTATCTTCCAGATAAATCCTAACAGAGGCATTGCATTATTCATCGTCAAGTGAAGAGGAAAATTTCAATTGCCAGTTTCTGGTAAATGTCTAATTAAGAAAGGGGACTTCTGAGCCACAGACAGGCGCCACAATCATTAAAGGGTAGTTTTCTGAAGATTATGAGTCTCCAGTCTGTCAAGCAGAGTTTTTCTACAGCTGAACTAATTCAGCAGTAGAAAACCCTGTCTAGAACAAAGCCCTTGGAATTAACATCTTGTTTAAGCAAACACATGCCTACTTTGAAGTAAGTGTGATAGTTTCACAACTGTTATTGAGGTTGAGTTTAATGGTAGTGAAGTGACAGAACATAACTTTAACGCTATTCTTAATTTCAGCTGCAGCACAGACTGTACATACAAAGTATATGAAGCCATACAGTGTATTTCAAGTAGACCTGTTTACTATAATTGGCACAACCAGTTCGATCTTAATGTGGAAAACTACTGAAATATAGACCAACTAAATCCTGGCTGCCCAATTAAATTTGAAGGTGTGAAAAGCATATGTAAGAAGCAATTATTTTTGTTTCCCAAATCTTACAGTTTTGATTCAAAATTTTTTTTTGAGCTGAATGTTTATTTTGGCAAACTTCATTTTGGCCCTGATTTAGGATAGCATCATTACTCAGGAGGTTTAAGTCTAGTTAGACTGTTTCCTTGAATTAGGCTTTCTTAATGACTGATTACTTCAGTCTAATTTTTGCAAGTCTAAACATGTAAATGGAATTCTAATGGCAAAGGGAACTGTATCGGTGATCAGCTTAGTGCAACTGGTTTGTGCTGAGTCCTGCTGAAGCAGTAGTCTCCTTGCAAGTGGTGCCGCTGGAAGCTGCCAATGAAATATAGTGTCGGTTAGTTCCTCATCACTACCATCTTCTCATTAGCACAGCAATTTGTATGCTGACCATGGTGCTTATATAACCTTGGCTGCATCGTTATCTTAGTCTAGCTTAAAAGACAGATCCAGCTTGCCCACTATTGTTTTTACCAACACTGTCATTTTTATTTGTCTCAGATGTGCCAGGCCAGAAGCACGTGAATGAGGCTTTCAAGTTACTAAAACATTAAAAGGTCGTTACATCAACTGTTTATTTATACATGAACTTTAGCATTTGTGAAAGGTGCCAGCTCAACAATCACAGAGGCAGAAATATTCTGACCTCGGATCATTTGAAGCAAGGGCAGTGGCAACATGAGCTTGTTTCCTGCCAGCGTTTCTATCCTTATTCTGGAGGGACAGCCTGGAGGAAGGGGTTAGTCTCCATACTCACTTATCACATGATTTCTCAGCTGGAAGTGCCAGTTTTGATGGGTTGTTTTTATGATATCTCCCCACCATGAGAACTGGATGAACTCCATTATCTTGAATCCCAGGGAACAGCTCTGAGCATTGCCCCGGCAGTTTAGAGTCATCTGTGATTTAAAATTTGATGTTCTTATCCTTGAAAATATTGTGTCCATTTAGGAAATTATTTCACTGGGTGTGCGTACCTCCCAAACTGTGTAAACATGTGCGTACTATGAAATAAGTCCTGAGAAAGTTTCTTAAATTGCGGTCTTAACCTTTTTTATTTTGCAAACTTAAAAGCTCTATCTCAGATGACTCATTCTTCTAGGGGTTTCCTTCAATGGAGCTTACTTTATAGTCCCCCAGGAGTCTTCCTACAAAGGGAAAAGTCCTTACTTCTGTTATTGTTTGTACAGGATCTGATAATGTTGAGAAAAGCAAACTGGAAAGAAACCTGGTCTAAAACACTCTCCAATTTTCTGTTTTTCTTTCTTCCTTTTTCTCCCTCCATTTTCACAACCTTTAAAATTTTCTCAAGAAAATTTCCATTTAACTAGAAACCCAAAATCTAATAGCATACAATTACTTCATTTCATATGCTGCACGCAACTGGGAAGTAAACCTCAGGATACATTGAAGATATTACATGCATCATGTTGCTGCCACAAGCATGCTTCTCATCGGTGACACTGTTCTGCATCAAGATTTCAAGCTGCCACAGTCCCCTCTGTATTTGTAATACAAAGCATTGATATGCACAGCTACAATAGACTAATGACGAGGTGTCTTAATTTGGTTTTTATTATGTGATTAAAGGTACAATAAGGTATGTGTTCAACAAGAGGGAAGACCATTGTTCTGCATCATTAAGCTCACAGCGGCCCAAAAAGAAATTGTAGGCAGTGTGCCAAAGCCCTTAATGAAGAGGATCTCTTTGAATTATCTATGGATGAGGAAGGGATAAAGCCTGAGCCCTGGTATATTTGATCCTCTTTGTGCTCTCTGTTATGAGGACTTACGGAGCCAGACGTACTGGACCTTCTGGAATTGTAATTTATTGAAGCATTAATTTCCCAGCCACGCTAAAGCTCTTGGCCTAATAAAGAAAGTGCAGTTATGTACTATTATTAATTCTTGCAAGTGTTTTCTGAATTCCTACATCTCCGTGTCATGAACTTTTCAAAAATAAGGCTAAAGGGATTTATTTGTAACAGTGCTCAGTATTTCCTAAAACTTATGCAAATTTTGTCTAACTGAGATGATAAAAAAGCTTCTTTTAGTTTTTACTCTGAAATGGCAATATCAGCACATGATATTAGGGTTACATGGATGATACAAAAGGAAAATACTGTATGAGGTATTTGATACTGCTACCGTATTTTGAAACTTCTATATGCTCTTATTTTAAATGATAATGATTCTTCATCTCCCTCACCATTAAATTTTAAGTGATTGCTCTTATGTGTAGGTTACATGAGGATGTGTTTTTATGGTGATGTTTAATTATCTGGATGTACTCTACAAGCAATAGAATTCTCTCCTATCTGTGAAACAGAGAAATCAAAGTAGTTACCCTGTTAAAATAGTTTTGCATAATAATTGATATTCTGGAATAATCAGGGATTATAGTCTTAAATAATTCAGGTTTCACGATGTTAGAAATCCCAGTTTTATAGGATTACACACACCTCTCACTTCTGTGGAAGCTGAGGGTATTCCAACCATGTTTCTCAAAGGACTTCCATGCTGAAGTTAATCACAAGTGCTGTGCACTGTGCCCCACATATTGCTGAAACAAGGTTACAGCACTTTGCAGGTTGATTTCTGAATCCAAAGTACTGAGAGGGATCTGCACCTGCAGCCAGCACCGGATAGTTCAGTCATCTCAGATATCAGTGGCACTGCTCCTGTGACTGATTTTAAGGACATGTATTTAAAGAATGTTGTCCTGTATCTGTTAGGAGATGTCAGTAACCTGCTAAGCTTCTGTCACCTTCATTTCACCACAAAAATTGTGCAAGCTTCCTAAACAATCAAAATATTCATAATTTGTTGTTGTCTTAGTTTGTTTTGGTTGTTGCGCTTCTGAGTCTGATTCACTGACAGTCCTCAAACCCAGACTGCATGAAAACTTGGCGACTTTGAGGGATAAATAACTATTACCACAGCCACTGCCTGATCTGAAGGGAGGATTCACACAAACAATACCTGGCACCAGTCTGCTGTTGCAGGCAGTATCTGAAACTAGTTCTCAGCACAGAATAATGTCCAAGAAATCTGATTACCTTTCTCTAAAATTCTTCCCACCATCACATGCCTAGCAGCTTAGCAAGTGGAAGTGAGTTAGTATAAATAGAAATGACAGCAAACATGTCTTCCTATTTGCTCTCACAAGTTTTTTTCTTCCACAAAGTGTCAGTGTCTTTTGAGTGAGTGAGAATTAGATCAAAACTATGTGTTTAAAATTTAATCCCTTCGCTACTAGCATAACATACAAACCCCATCTTTTATTCACTTTGCTGTCAGTGACATCAGTATCTGGGATCAGATGCAGGTGGTAATGCAAGGACCACAGGGCTTCTTTCACTCCTGTGCACCGCTGAGCAATTCCCTCTGCCGGCGAGCGCAGGGAAATGTCACCGACCCCACGCTCCTGTGACTGGGGGTAATTGTCATTGAGTAAACTGCCCTAGGGAACAGCAAGGTAGTAAAGTACAGCTTGAAGGATCCGGGGAGTTTCTTCTTATCTGGAGGGTTTGTACAGACAACCCACTTCACATTTTCAGGGGTTAACCATAAGCTATCTACCTGTGATTATTTCAAGAGAGATCTATCTCTTCTTAGGAGTACATCCCTAAACACCTGGTCATCGCTTTGCATGATTCCATCACACTGTTTTGGTCCAAATCATACTTCAGATGTGACAGAGTAAGAAATTTCAGAGACAGAAGGAAAAGCAGAAGCAGGAAATAACATTTTTGTAATAGTGGTTAATGTGTTATTTTTAGAAAACTTATCAGATGCTTAATATGAGTAATTTGATATATAAAGATCTGTAGAGCAGTTTTAATCTACTGTCCAATGTAACTATTTGTTAGCTGGCATTTCTACACGCAGAGGTGCAAAAACTAGACATCAACTTACACTGACAGGAACAGGCACTTATCAACAGATACAAAACCATCCTTGCACATCTTTCCTAACTTGTTTAGAGTGAGTGGCCAAGCCATGATCCTCATCATGAAATTTCCCCTAATACCTACTGGAGTAATTAACAATTACTATTTTGTGATGTTAAGTTTTATAAGAAGTTAGATATATAATAGCATACATTTAAATATTTGATGTTCTGCAAGTGTGAATCAGAAGGTACATCATAAAAACATAACTACTATACACATGTCAAATATGGCAAAACCCCCTTTCATTTCCACTTGTATAAGCAGTTTTTGATATTCCATCTTCCCTCTCATTAACAGTGGTCACAAGCCTAAAAGAGAACATTTGCTTTTAGAAATGAAAACTAGTTCTTTACCTGACAAACTTCATACAGTAACTTGTACTGTTCTTCTTGCTTCTGTAGAGTGCACAAACTGCATCCCATGTTTAAGTAAGTGGCAGAGGTAACCTCCCTTATTCACCAGAGCAGCCACAGAGCTCTGGTAGCCAGCATGCATGCAGGTATCCTTGCAAGCCCTCGGTGGGTCGGCTGGACCGCAGCAGTTCACGGTGGTATCGCAGAGGGTGCTGCGGAGGAACAGTGCTCTCCCTTCGTGCTCTCCCTCCTTCCCTGGCAGCATACAGCACTCCCTCTGCCGCGCCACTCCGGCTGCAGCACTGGGCTCCGATGCACACGCTATATACTGCTACTCATGCATATTAATCAGCTCTCATTGACTATTCATAACAGACAGTGATATAGAAGCTATAATTGCCAGCTATGACAGCTGAAATTTCTCTAATTAACAGGCAAGTGCTTCAGTAGGAGGCATAATAAAAGACACTAACAATTTTGTAAACCATTTTGTAGCAATTACAAATAAACACAACTACATTTTACTGTGGTCCCTCAGGTTAATTCTTAATGTATTTAAGCTGGCTAGCACAGTTTAAATGCAAGTCACAAGGAAATGAACATAATGGTACAGAACTCAGCGGTGGCTGTGGCAAAGTTGAATATGCTTAGTAGCATTTATTTTCCTCTCCTACTGTGGTGGCATCTGAGAGCCTCAGTTTTATAGCAGGACATGACTGAACCAGGCATTTAACAAACACAACAGAGAAAGGCTGTCTCTGTCCCTGAAAGCCTACATGCAGCCTTAGGACCTGGCTACAAAGCAAAAGAGGTATATGTGAATATATGTGGATTTAGGAATTAAAAAAAAAAAAAAAAGTGCCTTGGACTAATATTTATAGATTAGATTTAGACTGATGTTTATACCAAGTGAAAAATGGCCATCTATGCTACTGAGTCTTGTTGAAGAGTGTAAATAACAGGTTCACATATTATTTGTTATATTAAAAATATAAACTTTATCAGATTACGAAGATACACAATAAAGTAAGTATGGCATTTATGACTATTCAGTGTTTGAGTGCCTAGATCCACACTGACCTGTGCCATAAATGTAAAGAATGAAGCATCAGTGAACTGCCTGAAGAACTAGAAAAGTACTCCTAAGTCATAAGCTTTATGGATATTTTCCAGTCTGTTGGAAATCCTGCCTTGTGGTAAGAGTTTGGATTGACCATAATTTTTCCAATTGCTTAAGTGTTCAGAAGGTACAGATTTTTATAATCCTTATTTCAACTGATTCTGCTATAAAGAAGACAGAATAGCTAGGAATGAGACCAAGGGTGTAATTCCCATATAGGTGTTGCAAGGCAGGGGGCCTGGATCTCAAGCTGTGGTCATTTAACTGACTTCTATTTGCTTACTGAGTTTCTGTGGATGGCAATGGAAATGTTGTGCACGGATTATATGCAGCTTTTATGTCTGATACTGTACATAGGTATCTTGCTATAGGTAACCTGTAGGACACCCAGCTATTGCCACAATTGTACTGTCTCACAATTTGCAGTAAAACCATCATTAGTGAAACACAGTTCATGCCCTTTACATGTTTTATTACTAAACTTCAGTGCCAAGAAGGGGGCCCTTAACTCTGAGACAGTGTTTTGGTAGTAAAATCTACCTATGTACAGGAAAAGAAAGAAAGGAGACCTCTTCAGATCCCTGCCAAACATCTGAAAGCAGGCAGGGACTCCATCCCTGTGCTGTGACTATGATGTTTCCCTGATGGGATTGCCACTGCAATGGTGGTGGAACTTGCAAGGTTAGAGCAAAACAGAGGTAGCCTGGATCTTAGTGCTGGCCCTCTAAGCTGAAGAATGATTTGGGCTATCCCTGGTTAGATATGACAGCCACTACAGGATTTTCCAAAGCTGGTTGACAGCCAGTGGCTGTGGATCTCAAACAACTGGAAAGTTCTTGCATGAGGGAACTAGTGTTCCTTAAAAGCAGAAAAGATGATGATGATAACTGATTTAATTAAAAAAACACCCTAGTGATATTGTAAACAAATTTATGGTTTTGATTATTTTTTTTTTTAAGTTATGTAATTTGATTAAGCAACTTAAGGTAGAACTTTCAAAAATCATTGTCTATGATTTTTGGGTTTTTTTCATGCAATTAAGTTTCTTCTTAAACACTAGTTGCTATTTAAATACTATTGTTCAGTTCAGGTGGCTGAGTTCAGTCAGCTTTTTTTACAAAGAGCACACAGCTGGATTGGATTAGAAATAAAACAGAAACATGCAGGATATTTCATTTCCAGCTTCAACGGAAATGCACCTATTTGTTATTTTCCTATGGCAACATGATAGACTACATGAGGTAATGTTTCATCTGATTGAAAAAGATAATCTATAAACAAGGCCAGGAGAGTAAGTCCAGCAGAAGACTATTGTTTTGATGTAAGAGTGGAGGGATCCCATAAATGTGATGTTTCAGATTCCTCACCTAACAAAGCCTAAGCACGTTGCTCAGCAGCAAACAGTGTGGCTTAAGAGCGCAGTTGGCTTTGTTGCACTGTTGCTCTGGTAAATAAGCTTAGCCTGACAGTCAGGCCAGTGCTTATCTCAACGGAGATGGTTTCCATTATTGAAATTTAACTCATATTTCTCTGTTCATCTCATAGGCAGAAATGGTAGCACTGCCTCAGGTTAATATAGACTAGTTTTTACAGTACTTTGCCAAACTTTAAACATTTGGGCTGTAAACTTGTGTTCTGGGCGTTGTCCAATGCTGATTTTTGCTTTTAATGGTACACTTGAGCCAAAGTGTTTTCAGTCATTTCCAAGAGTAAGATTACAAAAAAAACCCCGTGGTTTGCCAATGTTAAGAAATTCTGGATATGTTTTCTTTGAGAAGGTTTTAGTATCAGCATAATTTGAAACAAGAATTTGAAGTTTTGCACAGGGACGGTTTGTCCCTGTGAAATCTGCTAAATTTGGTCAGCTTTTAAGCTGTTGCAGTTTGCATGTTCTCAGTACAAAGTTGCTACGAGTTTTCAGTTTAATTCTTAGGAGACTTCTTCCACTATAAATGAGTTTGGTGGGTGATGCCAAAAGGTCTGATAAGGCCAGGGATGTTTCTTAATTGCTCTTTGTGAGGTTCAAGGACTGATATCAAGAACAAAGAGATCTCAGTGCCCCTCACTGCTGGACCCAGACAGCCAGAAAGAGCCACCTGAGCTGTCTGGGATGGGGTGGATGTTAATTGTGTCATTACACTTGCTTTATAACATCTGTACAGAGGCAAGCCCAGTGTGTTTCAGGAACCCTTGTCAATGTGTGCCCTACGTGGTGGAGGTAAACTGGCTTACTTTGGTTTGTCCAGATAAGACAGCTCGTTACGGGATCTGTCATCTGCATTAACAATGTGTCATGTGTGGTCTCGCCAGCGTGCCACAGATAATGAGCTTAACGAAATGTACGTGTAGTGGATGGCTTCTATCATGTCTAATGTGAATATTATAGTGGTCCCAGCTGAATCTGAGCAATCCAGACTGAATGGGAAGTTAGTGAGCCAGCCGACTAGGAACAATAGTAAATAGCCTTTGAACACACAAGGTGCCAGCAAGAGCTTTCATTAGCATTTATCTAGATTACTTGCTCCCTGACTGATCGCATGTGACCAAGTCTGCAAAATCCCTTTTACCAAGATACCTGGCTCCGACTATCAGACATTTGCTTTGGTGTCCAAAAGCTAATTCCCAGGGAACAGAAGGTGGAAAGCAGCCAGACTGCACGGGCCACCACAGTGGGCAGGGTGCTGCGCCCGTCTCTGGGAAGCTCGATGTCCCGGACAGACGGTGGGTGACAGCGAGGAGGGAATCCCGCCACCGCCACAGGCTGGTTTTGCTTTTTGTATTTGTCTTAGTTGCAAACCTACCACCTCTCAGCTTGTAACTACCAGCCTAGTGTAAATTTTGCTATTTAAATGTTTGATTTATTTTACAATGAAGCCCGTCAGGTGTTGGCAGGTAAGGGGAATCCACAGGAGACCAACGCACTTGAGGTGTCTTGCCTGTCTGCACGGGATGGTGAATCAGAATAAAGAGGGAAATAAAGCACTCACAAGGGACCTGCACCCCAGAGGGGAACATTATTAGGGAACTCAAAGGCTAAAAAGCGCTCTCTGCCAGCTTTTCAAGGGTAAGGACTTACGCTGCCAAGTGTTGGCTCTTAGACAGCAGTTCCCACCAGCAAGAATAAACTCATGTCCTTTGTGCGAGGAGCAGATGGCACATAGATACTTCACAGATCTGGGCAAACACCAAACCGTTACACTCGGTTCTGGGAGCTCCCAATGTTTGAGTGGCTGACTGAAATATTAGTAATGGTTTGGCATTGTTTATTTTGTTTCTTTAAATGCAAGTTGGCTTTCCTAGTATGTAGTAACTATTTAACATTATATTTTTGTACATATACTTAGCAAGTCCTGTTTAAATAAATGATTCCTATTTAAGTGGTGTGATCAGGGAAATGTTTGCTTAATGTATCAATACCTTAATTACTTTTCTTGTTTTTACAAATATTTAAGACTTGAGAGAAACAAAGGCTAGGAAAGAGAACAGCTGTGACTTTATAAATAATTCTCACATTGGTGTGTTATATAAACAGAAGTCAGGAAACTGTACAGAGTATGATTACATAGAGTGGTGTGAAAGAAAACTGCTACACAACTGTACTTTAAAGTAAGTATCTGGAATTTTTCAAAGTGTGTTGGGGTGCTTTTTAATTAAAGCCATTGGGTTACCTCTATTAAAGCCTGAGTGCCTCGTTGTTGAGAATGTGTTCAGATTGAATTCTGTTTCCCTGTGTTTATTTGCAAATTTTCAATACAACAATCAATCGATAGCTGTGAAGTGTTGGATTCTTAATAGTACATTTAATTGCTGTAGATCTACTTTAAAAATACTCTTCTAAAATGTCTTTTTTTGAATATGTGAAAGTAAACCAGGATTTTCTATGGCATTGTGCAGGCACAGCAATTAAATACATACTCTAAATATAACAGCAAAAAGATCTCAATTCTATATTTTTTGTGTGTGTGTATGTGGGCATAGCAATCTGCCTATGCATTGGAAGCGTCAAGACTGGAGCCAAAATATTTAAACTAAAACATACCACAAGAGAGGATGTGAAAGCAAATGTAAAACTTTGGCTTTATTCCCATCAGTTAATGTTGAAGTCTTGAGATCCTTATTTGCTCCACTTAGCATCTCTGAAAGAGTTCCAATTCTCAGAAGTAACTTAAATGAAATGATACTTATTGTTCAACCTCTGAAGGAACTGTTCTGTCCTATAAGCTCATTAAGGAGTCTGATATCTCTTTCATTGATGCCACTTGAGAAAGACAGTAATATCATAGGAACATTAGAGCAACATCGCTGTAAGCACTGCAAGGCCAGGAGATACGAGAACGCTATTGTGTTAATTCAGTCTTTCATGAAGCAGAAATGATGAGGTCAGAATAGGCTAAATAACTGTTTAATATGCTACTGAGACCTTCTGAGGGGGAGAATTAGGATGCCAAGAGCTGACCTATGGACTATGAAACTCCTCCTACTGTGGGCTGCCTCTTTGGGTGTCTATTACAGCAGTGCCAAGAGGTCTTGGGCAAAGATTTAAGACAAAAGGTGATCCCTGAACCAGAGGATGTACACGTGGGATTTACAGTGATGACACCGTGATGGAAGCGGGCAAAACAGGGTTTTAGCTACCGAGGACAGAGAATGAACTAATCAGAAAGGGAGTGCTCTTTCACCTAATCATAAACCCTCTCCGAAATCACCATCTGCCAGCTGCGATGCTTCAAGCCTAGCAATGCCCAAGTGAAGGACCTGGAGGCAGATCACACTTTCAATACTTGTTCCGCTCAAAGCCCCGGTGCACTATCCTTGTCTAGTTTCCCGTTCATGACACAATATAGCCAGCCAGTACAAACCACAAAAGCAAAAGTACGGAAGACTAGCAAGGAAATGAGAAAATCTGATTATAGGCTGGATTTGTGCTCTAAAAGCTTCTTCCATGTTAGCTGAAACCTCAGCTTCCTCACAGAAAAGCATCTTTGATTTCCTGGTTGTGATACCCAAACAGCCAAGCTCATCTCTGTAATTTTTTATGGGTTATTTAACTAGATCATATCTGTTTAAGAGGAAAGACAAATTCAAGCTTGCACAAATTGTCAGTTTTTACATAGTAAAAATGCTGTAGTTATTGTTAGAAGTTACAAGAATATAGAATAGAAAATTAAGAATATTTAAAGGACGAAAGTGGATAATGAAAGCCTAGGAGCATGGAGTCAAATGTTAGTTATACAGTTGTGTTTATAAGACTCATGTCCTCTCAAATCTAAAATTACTTACAGAGCATCTATCCCCATTTTGATTTTGATGTGAAATATCTCTTTTTAAGGGATAGCATTAGTAAGCACAGACTGCTATGAGTTATTATTCATTTTAAAATAAAAGTGTTTTCTGTAAAAGTGATAATACACTTTTAATAATCTCAGAGCAAGCAAAATGATTCAGTGTACTTGAATGCTGCATAAAAACTATTGACATAATACTTAATCTTTAAAACTGATAGACATGTGCCCAAAAGCTAATAAAGTTCATTCTAATACAAACGATCAAGTAAAATAGTATATCATAGTCTGTGATAGCTTTGGATCCTGATCATATAACTGTAGCCCAGGGACAAAGAAAATTGAAGTGATTTAGAAAGGTACCCAGTAGGATATATCTGATATTAGGCAGTTTGCTGAAGCAAAACAGTAATGTCAGAAAGATACAAAGGTGTAAAATCCATTTGACTGTGTCCAAATGCTTCTACTCTTTGACCTTAACGTTGCCAGATGAACTCCCCTTAGGGTCAGCTGAATAATGCTTAATAATATATGGCCGAAACTGCCAAGACCTGCCAAGGATCACAGTCTTCACTTACTTTTGTATTTTAGTTACTGTATTCATATGATGAATTTTAAGCCATTTCTATTTGAAAAGATATTAACTTTCATTTCTCAGTTTTTACTGCTCCACACTTAATTTGAAACAGAGCAAAACAGGAATGCCATCTATGGTTCACTAGGTTTTATATTAACCATCTGATGAAAAGGATATGTGGGAATATTAAGTATTAATGGTAAATGGCAGTCAAAATGAAAAGAGTTGCTTATATGTTTGCCCTTATGTTCATTTCTAGGTTCAGGTGGACAATGAAGAATCTGATTGATAATTCTCAGCTAGAGCTCCTATGCAGAAAAGACCCAGAAGATGAGCAGACCTGAATGAAATAGGATTTAAGTCTTTTAGGAACAAAGGAAATGTAAGTGTTCATTTCTGTCTTTGAAGTTGGCAAAGATGCATTTCCACTGAGGGAGACGGGCATTAGCTTCAGATCTGGAATGTGCAATTAATTCCACTGTGGGCACACGGAGGGGCCAGCAGTGACCGCAGGACTCTGCTGGGTATGCGAAGCAGCAGATGTCTCTGCTTCACCAAAAGTACAGTCAGACCAGATCAGACGTATGGGGTAAGAGAAAAGAGTATCAGGCAAATGGAGACTCTGACTAGTTTGCAGTCCCAGAGACAGGCTGTGCTTTCCCAGAGTCAGCCAAGGCATAATCTTGAAACTAGAGAACAGAGAAGATGGTTAAGGTCCTGCTGAGTGCCCTAGTGCACGGCTTTCTATTGTTTAGTGTATGAAAAACACCACCAATATAGCATCCTGTTTGATTTCCATTTATCCTCTTTACAATATAATCTCACCAGCCTATGACATTGTAGCGATGCTGGTTCATTTCTTGTTTCATTATGAAATCAATACTACTGCAATAACTTTGATTTGATAAAAGACACTCTAAGGTGTTAATCCCTTCTCTGATAGAAGGACACTTTTCATGCCTAACTTGGTTCATCTGGAACAAGGAATTCCAGTTTAATGAGTAAAGTCTGCTGTTGGAGGGCACACAACTCCCAACTTTGTTCCTTCTACAGGTAACATTACCTAGCTTTATCTTCAATGGCAGTGGAAGTGATTTCCACCTGTTATTAGCACCGTATTTCTGTGAAGCCCTGTGAATCAATGGGAGGTTACATGTTTACCTTAATGAAAAAAATAAAATACCTACATAGGTTATTGTATTGGCTAGCTGCATCGAGTTTTTATGTAGTTATACTTCCTCTGTAATTTCTTCTATCAAAAAAATATTCTGATAACCAGTATCGATTAAGTAATATGGAAATGAATACACAAATTTGATAGAAGAAATGTGAAAGTACACAGGCGACCAGACACTGTGATGAATACCAATAATAACCCAGAAATGATCATTCCTATTGGAAGACACATTTACCCACTAATCTTGTCATTTCCAATGAAGCCCCAGAGCTGCAGCCTTTCCACAATGTATAAACTGCCTCCGATTTTCCTGCAGACTCTTCTGTTTGCAGACTGGTAAGCCTACTGAGAACATAAGATGCGTATTTGTTTCTCTGCATTTCTCTGCAGAAGTAGACCAATATCCTTGATGAGAATTTTACAGGCAGAATGTAACTTAGAAGACAAATATTAATTAATGAGATTACCTAGTGATACACAAAATAAGTGGTTGTGGTTCTTCCAGTCTTAGTAGCATGATAGCTAGAAGCTGATGGCTAACTGCAGTGTGTCACTGGGATGCAAAACTTGGAATATTTTATGATTTATGGTATCACTGTAGCTTTGCAGGTTACATTTTTTTTTTTAATCTGTATGTTTTGAGTTGTGGCTTGTCTATTTTAGAGTATCGGGTATAGTTGAGAAATAATGTTTCAATGAAATTTATTATCCATTGTACATCTTTGTTTTCCTTTGTTGTTCCCCCATAATGAGAGGGCTGCTGCATAGTACGGTGCTTTCTGTTCACGTTACTTTTGTCTGTTCTGACTATGATGATGATGATAGAAAAATCATACTTTTTTGGGGACAGTACAATGCATGAATGTGCTGGATTGCGTATACATGTCTAGAGGCACAATCAGTTCATGGCTGAGGGGAAAAGACTAGATTTCTGAGAAATGCACCTATGAAAGCATTAAATAACAAATAAAGCACAGATGATGGGGGCACCTACTTAAAAAATAGTTGATTGGTTTCCAGTATGATGACCAACACAATTTTCTGTGCTGCTTAAAATCTTTTTCTGTTTATTGTCTGTAGTTAGAAGGTTATAAACTACCAAGCACATATTGCTAAGTCTTTGAAATTCAAGTATGCTTTCTTTGAGTTTCATGTTCTTAGCAGAGGAGAGAAATCACAATAATTACAGCTTAAAATATTCTCATTTCATGGTGTGGCTAACAAGTGAAACTACAAGTAATGATGTAATCTAACATGTCAAGAAGGAAAATGAAAAGAGGAGACAGAAGGCAGGATGGAGCCAAGGGATGCGATGTGCCATGTCATCTTCTAATTAACTAACTGATCCTTTAAACTGTCAAAATCAGCAAGGAACTCCATGGCCCAGTGTCTTATTAATATTCATACTAGGCCACCAGAAGCTATGATTCCAGTCCCAGTGGTTATAGTTAAACATTAAAATAAAAAAGCCAGGCTAGCCAGGGCTGCAACAGCTTCACATTCATACGGAAATGAAGGCCGGCCACCCTGCTTCCTCCAAACCTCTGCTGGGGAAAATTCTCTGAGGATGCATATTGATTTCTGAATTATTATGGGGGTTGTATATTGAAAAAACAATTATTTTTCTTGTTGCTACGAACAGCCACATTGTTAATCACACTGAGCTCCATGCTGTCAAATGAAAGAAAGATGCACGTAACTTTTTGTAATATGAGCCCATTTTCAATTTTTTGCACACCAAATGAATACACAGTTAATAAACCCCTGTTGTTTAGAGGAATGGATGAATCCATTTTGCCTTGTAGGGTGCAATTCAGGATTGTTTTTGCAGAAATCTGGGGTCCACAAGAAAAATAATCTTCCATAATCTTCTTATAATACAATTATTCTCTTACATTTCAGCCTGCCAGTATTTTCCCACTCCCACTAAGCAGAGTTTCCTGAGCCTTGAAGTCTAAGGGAGCAGCTGACATTTAGTTTCTCCATTCATTTTCTGTTTAATTGTTCATGGCAGGACAACACTGTAAAAAAATTAAACACATCTTTTCTCCTCTGTATTATATGTGCTATTTTGCGGCCCAGTACAGGTCTGCCACGGGCAGGGATGTGTCTGCCTGCAGAGGAAGATGGGGATGAGGAGGTAACTCAGCACCCTTGGAAGTCAAAGGGAGTTTTGACATTGGCCTTGTATAAGTAATTTCAAGCCCAGACTATTCTGAGGGCAGTTAATCCCATTTTACACTTGCCATTTCTATCTGTGCATGACATAGTAGAAAGCAATATATTATGCAGCACTTTATAGCAGTACGATCAGTAAAGGACTAGCTGAGCCATAAATCATGTGCTATACCTCAATGAAAAAATAATTACATAGTTTGAATCTCATTAATTGATATCCTTTATTTAATTGATATACTAAAGGAAAAATATCTTGGGTTGCCACCCTACTCTTTCTGCCCCCTTCACCCTGCTCTTCACTGGTTTCATTTGATCTAACTTTTTAACAATTTCACACAGCACCTAGAGAAAATAAAACTTTGTGTCAACCACCCACTTTCACAGCCCTGTGTAGGTCCTCATCCCTCGGGAGCAGGCTGGGCAAGGAGTGGGGGCTCGCTGGGAAGAGCCTGGTGGCTCCTGATGCCGTGGGCTACCAAGGGCTCTCCTGCATCCCCCAGCACCTGTCAGGACCATCCCAGCAGACTGACTTTGGGTTCCCACCATAAAGTCCTCTCAACCGCAAGTTTTAGCAAGCCAGTTTTTAACTTAACTAACTGCCCCTGGGGCTTTTCCATTGACTGTAGTGCCTGGCCATGCCCCTGGAGCAGTGTCAGTGTAGCAAGATCCTGGACAGGCCCCGGGACCACCCTCAGAAGTGGTGGTGTAGAGATCACATTCTCTTTTGTGAGGACAGGCTTCCCTGACCGTGAATACACAAACCCTGCGCCTAAGAGGTGCATAAAAATGTCCATGTTGTACCCATGGAGCTCTGATATTTGCTGGGCAACCTCTCAGTGCTTTCTCACGCAGAAAAAAAAATAATCTCCAAGCAAAGACATCAACCCAAATATTTAATCATATATTTTATTCCATTGTTTAAGCTCTATTATGGATGAAAGGCAGGCTCAATTAAAAAAAAAAAATTAAATACTCTAAACTGTCTATCAGGTAGGTTAACATCAGGCACTGAACTGCCAGACCACAAATCTTGAATATGTTGACGCTAAATGTCTACTAGGAGCATATGTTATGGATCAAAGAACACACTGATTAATCCAGCAGAGAAAAAAGTCTGTCACTTTGGTCATGGTGGCATGATACCACATAAGACAGTACTAAGGAAGCAAATGAATAGAAAACAAATGCCAATGGAAAAAAATAGCTATAAAAGAATGTTACAATCTAAAATACAGTATTATTAGCTGAAATACTTTCACCCGTGGGTGTAGTTTTTTAAGGTGTTTCACATTAAAAAAAAAAAAAAAAATATCAAGGGTTTTTTTGGATATTAATGTATCTGCTTCCCTGCTATTATTTATATTAAAATTATTCAAGCAGTTTATAATTTTTATTGTGAAAGCTGTGTATATGAAGCTGCCTATGCACGTTGGTGTATCATTAGAAACAGGAATCTAGAATCACAGCAATGCTCTATTCAGAGCTAGATTGTTTTTCTTCAGTAGTTTGTTGGCTTATTTTGCAGCTCTGTCAAGCATTTTGGTAGAGTAGTATCTTGTTCATGAACAGTTTCACGGCGATTCTTCATGTGAGAGTGTTAAAGTAGAACACCCTCTACTTGAATTTTGCTTTAAAAAAGAGGAAGACAACTTCATGTTTTTTAGTATCTTCCAGTATTTTTCCATACAGTATCAGAGGCATAGTCATGAACACTTCCCTGTGTCTTGTATGTGTTCCTTAATTACTGCCTACCTCAGAAAACCTTTCCCATAACTTGCATAAAAACATTTATGTTTCAAACATTTTCCATGTAGTTTCAGTGTTTAATTTAAAGTGTTTCAAACATTTTCTATCTCTGCAGTCATATTTTCTTCCTTACTGTAACATTTATTTGATTAAAAACTAACTTCGGATAATAAGAATTTCCTAAATTCAAGCTTCAATACCAAAAGTATTTCTTGTGCAGGAGGTAGCAGGACTAATAGTCTGTGGGAATCCTCTGCTTGTAAACTAGGGGATTTGTGCGCAGACTATATTTGGAGGTGTCTGATTCTTTGGAGAGAAAGGGATTCCCAGCACTCCTCTTTTTAGCTTCCAGAAGAATCTTTGATTAAGCTCTGCTGAAAGGTTCCCAGTTCTGCTTGTCATTCAATAGTGTTTTAATGCGTCCCCTACGTTTTGAAAAGATAGCTGTCTTCGTCATAATAATATCCTGTCGATGCATGCATATGCAGTTGCTGACTTAATGTATAATTTATGAATTAGATTTTTCAAAAGTAGTCCGTGAGTGGGTATATTAACTATACATGTTTTGTAAATTTTCTGTCTCATTTTGGCAAAGGGTAAGTTATCAGTAATCTCAGAAGAGAGAGATATGTGTGTGAGTGTGTGTGCATATTTTATGTTGGTAATATGTATTTATATCATGATATCTAGCAAGCATGTCAGAAAATACATGCACCTACAATTTTACCTGATTTTATTGCAAAATGATACTGTAGGTTTTCTGACAGAATAAACATTGCTGTATTCAGTAGATTCCTTTAACAAGCCACTGCTCAGTTCTATTTGTCCTCAGCTTGTTCTTCTGCATAATTTAAAAGACAGCTGTCATAGCTACATGCTATCCTGTCTAAAATCTGACATTTGTACAGTGTTAAATAAACCCCATACTGTGCTCAGTGCCCTAAACGTGAGCCTGCCCGTTCCCCCGGCCAGCAGCCGTGGCTGGGGACACCCGTGCAGGGCAGTGGGGTGTAGAACCGTGCAGGCTGGGCTTAAAACAAATGTGGTTGTACTTTGGGAAAGGGTTAGACATCAAAGGTGAAACAAGACAAGACTGTCCAGCGTTCTTTGTGGTGGTGGTGGAGACAGTGGGGTTTGTCTGTGCCGGAGGTCTGGGTGGCGAATGGTTGTACCATTGCTGGGCTGCTCAGGTAGCACCCCATTACCTGAATCTCCCCCTGGATGGGGTGTGGGGCTAACCCACAGTGTGGAGGTGACTTAGAGGAACAGTGTTGAGGCGAGAGCTTGAATGGAACAAAATGATGGAAAAACAACAGCAACAACTCATCAAATCATGTTATACTACCAGAATGACCAGGTTTCTTCAGAAAGAGTTAAAGTTAACTGCATGGTAAAGACCATGAGATCAGGATTCTGGGGCTCAGGATCTGATTTATGCACTGCAAATGTGTATATCCTTTGGAGAAAAGGCCATTTCCTGTTTAAAAATTTAAAAATACTTGATTAAACTCTGTGGTTACCAAACCAAACACATTACACTATTTAGTCCATTAAAACTCTGAAAGCCCGTTACTTATCATACTGTGATGGATTGATTGTATTTAATCTTTCCTCCTTCTGAAGTTGTTTTCATTTCCTGCAGCAGTGTGCACTCCCAGCAACCACACACCAGCAGAGTGTTTGCTGGCCACTGCTCGAGCCGATTATAAAAATCTATTGTCACTTGGACAACATTTATATGCAAATAGCTACATTTTATGAATCCTTATTATTATTATTATTGTTATTATTATTGTAACAAACCCATATGAAAGCTGGAGCCAGATGGTAATAAGGATACCTGAGCAAGCACTACTGAAAAATTCTTATCTTTTGCCATTAAATTAAGTCAGCATCGTAAGCTCTGATACATTAAAATTTTTGCTGCACTACATTACTTTATGAAAAGCACTTCTTAACTGAAGGTAAACACAGAGTAAGCACGTTTCTTAAAGGAGAAAAAAGAAAGTGGATACTGACCTTTACTATAATTGTCCAATAATAGTTTGTTATTTACCAAGTAACAAAGGTAAATACTATTATTAGACTAACTTTCCCTGCTGTGGTTATAAATACACTGGGGCAATGTCAGACCTTTTCTTTCTCACACCTACTCACGGACATTTTGTACAGCAGAAGCTCTCTCAGAAGTGGCAGTCAGACTGCTAAAAAGAATTTACGAAACAGAAACTCTCACTAAGTTGGAGCACAGCGCAAAGCCCTGGTATACAACATTAGTGTCACAGATAATTCATTTCCATAAAGATCAAGTTCAGAAATTTTTTTCTGTGCAGTTTCTCAGACACTGCTAATTTAGTATTTTAGGTCTCTGTTTATACTTAGATTGGTGAACACATAGAAGCTTCTTAAAGTTGTTTTCCAGGTCTGTGCTTCTAAACAATTTCATTTTTCTCTGTCACTCACCCATGTGAAAATGCAAACCTGTAACAGGAAAAAGAGGCTAAACTGCAGTATTCATGATCTTATCTATATTCAAAATAATGGAATATTTTTTAAAAAACAATGTTCTCAAAAAGGTGCAATACATACAGTACAGATCTCTACTACTGCAGATTATTTTATACTGAGAATTGAAACTGCATGGTTTTGGGTTTCAGTTAAAGAGTTCTTATTAAGAGATGTTCACCCTAATTTTCATCTTGCCAATTCATGTATAAATTTTACTGGGAACTTTCTCTAATGAATTTGGGAGAAATGGTTATGGAGAATTACTGACTTTGTAATTTATGGAACAGTAAGATTGGTGCTTTTTACTTTTTTAAGCACAGAGATCTATCTAAAACTCAGGATTTGCATTAGTGCTTTTCGAGTTTAATGTGGTGACTCCGTAGGCAGAATTCAAAGATGGCTTCTGAGTTTTTTGGCAGAAGCTGAATTTGTCAGTTTTTAGTTCAGACATGAAGAGCAGTAGTAAGGAAGAAAGGGAAGACTTGCTGTTCTTCCAACAAACACATCCCCTCTAAATGGTGGGGGGCAAGAATTGCTGTTATAATATAATGTAGCCAGAAACTTCCAAAGGGTGTCATGTTAGGATTTTTAAATGCCTAACATTGATTTAATTCAAAATGATGCCCCAATGAAAATAGGATTATTATCTCTGTTAACATATCTCTAGGAATCTAAACCAGCTTTGACTCATCAATCAAGTATCGTTAATGTTAGATCTTTCAGATCTTCAGTAAGTCATTTTTAAGATGTCTGTCTGATTATGTGGCTTTTAAAAGTGACCATTTGTTGGAGAAAGCATATCAGCAGGAAGAAATTGTGTGAATTTTTTTCCTGCTACTGCGGATATAGCCTTTTGGTTGCTCTGGTAATTACTTGGATCAGACTACAGGACTTGTATGATTAGCCTGCAAACTTTGCTCCTACCTGGAAGAGAATGGATTACTCTTTTCAACTGTCACAGCCGGCATTGTGGTCTTGGTCAGGGTGGTAATTTCTTAAGTTGTGTGCTTAGGGTTAAAAATCTTGCTCTTGAGTTGCAGTATGTGACTAGGATTTAAGTATCTGTTTTGTGTGATTAAGAGTAATTCTGAGCAATTAAAGAAAACAGTTCATTTGTGGCAGGTGGCAGAAAGCTAAAGAAGATAATTACTCTTTTTAGCCATCTGTGTTAACTGCCATTAGCAGAATTAAACTGAGATTCACCACTTTGAAATTTGAGGCAAAGTTCCTTTTTCTTAACTACATAATATAACATTGTCTGAAGTCTAATTAAAAAAAAAAAAAAAAAAAGTAATTTCACCCTGCTTGCCATGAAGTGCCTGTTTGTTATTTTATTAAAAATGGTGGCACTCCAAAATGATAAATTGAACAACTGCTTGTACATGTCTTTGAATGACATGTTAGCTCTGAAAAACTGTTCAACTTTGAGGGAGAAGTTTATCCTGAAAAGCCCTGATCTATACCACCAGCAACTGCAAAAATGAATTTTTGTTGAAAAGAAGAAACATTTCTACCCCTTCCATCAAGTGTCACAATGCTGAAATAACACAGTCCCCCTGCCCGGATCTGCCGAGGACCTGAGTGCTTACATTTGCTGCTCATAACCTTGTTAAATGATCAGGAATCCTGCTGCTGTTGAGGCACTTATGCTGCAGAAGGGTTATGAGCAGTCATAGAAGTATTTGTTGAGACATGGAAAATACACAACATCAAAGCAAAAAAGCGGGCATGGGAAATCTTCCCTCATATAAACAGTAGCTGGAGGAATGAACACACAGTGTAGGTATTCCTGCCTCTTGAAACCACCAGCAGCCAGCTAGGGAGTACAAACCAGTTCTTTCTCTCTCCAGCTGTATGACGAGTACATCGGACCAAGCCGTTACAGACTGATACCAACAAAAAATAAGATTCTGGCAAAGCAGTCCTGTTTTTTTCCAATTTCTCTGTTTTTTTGAAATTGTAAGTAGGCTGGGGCTCATGAATACAATACCTGCTCATGTTTTACCTTCTCATGTTTACCAATTGTGTCTGCCTTCACTTTGGATATTAGGATGCTGGTAAAATTAATGCTGTCTCATGCTCTAACCACACAAAGACACAGGCCCAGCCACTCTATTAGCTGGACAAAAGGTTACTCTGGAACAATTGCAAAATTTTCCAGATACTAATAATGCTTTAAAGTACTGAAGTATTTGAGCTTGGGAATTTTTTTTATCATAAATATGATGTTTAATCACCACGAGGAGTTTTCATGTTGACAGGATGATCCCAGTTAATTATTGAAGCTTTCTTACTGATTAATACCAACTAGATTTCATTTTAAAATAGGTGGATTATGTTAAGGGAATTATATTGGACCTCAATGACTATAATGACTGATCATAAATTTGAGAATATATTGATTCCTCTCAGTGAAATAGTTTACAATTCTATTTTTCAAAACCTGAATCTGTATTTAATGGTAGTATTTGTGTAATTCTGTGCTATAATTATTCTTTAGCAAAGAGAGAAATAGGACACCTAGAAGAATACTGTACAACAGGTCCAGTTTCAGAAAGCAGAACAGTGATCCATGATGATCTTTAAGTAAGGCCAAGTGTTCACAATCTTCAGCTGTTATAACAGACATATAAGAAATGAAGGACTGAGGATGGCGTCCCCAGAATCTTAGTTCTTACAAGTTATTTATCTCTAACAGCATTATTTGTGTGATGGGCTTTCTGATGACAGCATGGGCTACTGCTCCTAGAGCAGCGACCCCAACTTTCCCACAGGTTTTGTTCTTTTCCTTTTCCAGCTGACTTGGTATGAAGAGACAGTTCTAGGTGATTTGTGAATAGGTAGTCTGTGTTGGAAAACTCAGATTAACAGAAGCTCTTTTCTGTTGCCAAGAAATAGGGAGTTTCTCTTAGCATAGTATTCAAACTGGGTGGTATTATGTGAGGAAAACCAACCCAGTTAGTGCAAGACCTCTCACTCTGTACTGGGACTTAGGGCATCTCTTAGATGTACCTTCCTTCTGTAGAGAAACAGTGTGCCTTACTGAGTTTTTTAGACTTTGGATTTATGCAATCCGAGGTGGAGATGCTATGACTCCCTAATGGAAAGTGGCTGTGCAGATAGTATTTCACTTCATTTCTGCAAATACTGATGGGGAAGCAAAGGCTTGTATGGTTGTTCTGCAGAAATAAATACCCAGAGCATCAAATGAGGTATGTTCTCAAGATAGAAATCTGGAGGGTTTGTTCCCTTGCTTCATTTCCATAACTTGTGATCAACTGTCACCAGTAAATGGCACATTCTGTGTTTTCTCCAGAGTAGAAGTAAAGTCAGCAGCTTCACTGTTAATCTGTAAGGGCTGAGTTCACTTGCAGAAAGGTAGATATAGATACCCAGTGTCATCTAAGATGCCTGAAGACTTTCACACACCTAACAGGTAGGATGCAGGGCTTAGGAGGACCCTCAACCCTCTGGGAACAGTATCTGGAGGCCAGTCCTGATACTGCACAGTGCCTAAAATGCCAATAAATGTGCATGCTGAGGCAACAAAATCCTAGCTCAGGCATTGTATGAATGCTATTGCCAAGCTCATCAGGCAGCTTGGATCAAGCTGAACTGTGGTTACATCTAGATAAATTCAACACACACACAGATCATACGTGATTCTGTATAGTTTCTTGCTTTGTTTATTGTGCTTTGGTCTGTAAGTCATTGCAATGTTCTTTTAGCTAGTGAGATGTCTTTATTTGAAATAAAATATTTTCTATGGAGGAAATATAAACAAGCTGAATTCTAATGAATAGCTTTATGTTAAATATACAGGACAGTTATTCAAATCTCCTTTATGAAACAGAAATAGTGGAAGTGATGTTGCTAAGCTTGCTTTGCTGTGTAGCATGTCCTTCCTAGATACTTCTTACTTCATTATTCCCTTTCTGAGATGTGTTCTGGGACTTCGGAACATAAGAAGGGACTGGGAGGCAGAAATTGTGCAGGAGAACAAAAGCCCTTCAAATAACTCTTTTAGACACATTTCACACTTTAATTGAATAAATTGTACAGAAAATCCTATGTCTGTAGTATACAACTCCCCAGGTGCTCTCAGCTCCTATATCCACAGCTGTTTATATTCAAACTAGGTAATTTAATACAGTTATACCTGTATATATTGTATAGTGTCTTTTAAAATCAAATGGCTGTGAATTTTGACTTGGAACAAAGCAAACACCCTATGAAGAGAAACTGTCCCTCTCCTTGGACCTTACTGTTAATCTCTGAGTATCTGAGCAACATTAAAAATAGTGCATTATGCTGATACAAGCTCTGTTTTCAACGAGTGCGTAATGTCACTAACATTGACATACACGCACAAAAAAATGTATGTGTTGTGTCAGTTGGCAAATCAGCTACTGCCTGGTGTTCCCCAAGGGGAGGGATTCATGCATGAGGCTGCCAAAAGAAGGGTCATGATTCAGTTTGGCAGGGGCATAGCCTGGACACATTTTCCTTTAATTGCTCCTTGTTATGTGAGATGTGGTCCTGGGTGACACTGTGGCTAGAATAATACAGAAAATAAGAACACACAATCTCATATATGCCAGAATCTTTAAATGCTCTGTTTATTTTGCCAGTGATCATTAAAGATAAAAATAATTAGTGCTTCATTTTCTCCCACTTTTTTTCCATCATTTCTGCCTGAGTGATGCAGGAGTCAACATAAAGGGACTACAATACATTAAAACAGGATCATTTTTCCTGGCTGATTTCTAATCTTATAGTTAAACTGGCTTGTACCTCACTTTGTAACTTCATCAACACAGGGAAGAAAGGCTAAAGATACTTCTTAAGTCTCCCTGTAAAGCCTGATGGCTGGGGATGTCCTACAATTTATTCACAGCGGGAAGCACTGTAATTGTCAGCTCCATGTTTCTCCCCTAAAGAGCTGTTCTCTGGTGAAGGGAGAAAAAAATAATGTGAACAAGATTTTACAAATTTGGCATATGGTAGAGCAACTGCAGAGGCTGAAAATGACTCAGCAGCTACAAACTACAGGACAATACAATCCTGTATGTAGTGACACTTCTCCTTTTGCAACTGTGCAAGCTACAAACACCTTTCACAGAATCACAGAATCGTCTAGATTGGAAAAGACCTCAAAGATCATCCAGTCCAACCATTAACCTCACACTGGCAGTTCCCAACTACACCAGATCCCTCAGCGCTATGTCAATGCAAATCTCAAACACCTCCAGGGATGGGGACGCCACCACTGCCCTGGGCAGCTTTGATTTACTGCAGGTGCAGTTTCTAGAACAGGGTAGATTGGGGAGGAAGGAACTGCAGGTATGCATATACTTTGGGGTGGCTTTGCTGGATGTGAGGAAAATTACATGGAAGGCTGGAGGGAATGCACAGTAGAGGATGGGTTTTTTGTATTAACACACGACTGAGATACATTCAGAGGTAATGCATGATGCTTCCAGGAGGAAATCCCACAGTCTGTCTGTATATTATTACAGTGATCATATAGTCCCTTTACTGTGCTCAGATCTCATAAAAGATCTGATTCCTCTGACAGCAGAGGATTCCACTGTCATTACAGTACCACTGGGTACAGATGTGTCCTGGCCATTTTTATGTGTCCCTCTGAGACCGGGGTGCTCTTTGCCATGGGAACACTTGCATGGCCTCAGGGCAGCTGGAGATTTTATGGCCCAGGCAGAGGTTATGGCAGCAGCAGACGTGGAGAGGTGGCAGAGGATGGCTGCAGGGCAGCACCCCTGGCAGTGCAGGCAGGCAGAGGGGATACTCAGACCCAGAAAGTTGCACGGGGACAGAGTCCTGAGGCCCCCAGGGCACCAGCACGCAGAGCCCAGACCACCCTGGCTTTCCAGCTTATTGTTTAGAGGCACCAAGAGAAAGGTCTTTGTTCCACTTGTCCCCAAGCTCTCCGACTCCTTGTGCAATTATCATTAAGAGCGTGTTCAGTGTTTGAAGGAGTCGGCCATTTAATTGTATAAAAGCAAAGATTTAACTACAAAAGCTGCCAGGCACTCCCACAATTATCATTTATCAGCCAAACAGAATGTCCTCGGGTTATGTATTCATCAAATGTTTATCGATTTAAGCTTTGGGCATTTTACAGGATTAGAAATTATTACTTCTGATTTAAATAGTGTTTAGAGGACAGAAATCAAATACAAAGCAGTGTATTAATAAAAACAACAGGTTTTTAAAGAATTGCACAACAGAAGTATTAGAAAACATGAGCCTCTCTCCAGTGCTTTGAAACTAAAAAATGATCCCTATATACAGCAACTAGCCAAATATTAAAAATAAAGTGGGTCCATTTTTCACTTAAGGAGTGATTCTGCTCTTCCCCCTGACTCTGTTCAGAGTAGTAGAGGATACCAGGTCCCCTGAAAATCTTTGTATTTAATGTGAGAATACAGAAACATGAAGGGCTTCTTACTTTTATCTGGTTCTAGCAGTCTAATTATTCATAAACACCTGAAAAATGACAAAACTCTTTTTTTTAAAATTCAAAATGCAGACAGTGATTATGGATTGGGTATTTGAACTCTACTGGAACTGGTACTTGGTCACTCAAGAGAGGTACTCTCTGATTATAAGGGGAATCTTCCCGCCCACTTCGGGGAAGCTGATCACCACAGAGATGCGGTCATCAGCGCGCAGCCCTAAATAGAAATGACGCGCTCCTTGGGAGAACAAAGCACTTGCAAGCTCTGTGTCCAGAATACAGATGTATTATCCATTGAACTGTGTCTCTGAAACAGCTTAACCGTATCAAACTAATAACCCCTGAATATGGAGCTGATCTTTATGCAGGGCTCAGCAGTGATGAGGCACAGGCGCTAAGGATGAGCCACCAAACCAACCCAGGATGTCCCATGCCACCAAACACAGATCTGCAGAATTTGCTATGCCCTGAGCAGCTTGGGTACGTTTTCTGTGTCCTACCCACAGCCCGGATCCTCCCTTAAGAAAGTTCATTTAAGGGTGTGTTTATACATACAAAAGGTATTATCATTTAACCTTGGCCTTTATAGGTTTGTCCGATATGTAGCCATAAAAGTGTGATATTTGTTTATAGCTGAAGCCTGGTTTAAGTGAAGGGCATGTTACACAGTAATTTGTCAGTGGCTAAAGAGCCTGGGGCTAGGACTAGACATTTACTTACAGAATCTTTAGACTATTTTAAACAGGCCTTTGGGACCTTCCTACTGACCAGCATCTAACATGCCCTTCTGTAGCATCTCTCTGTGCTATTTCTTTTAATTGACTAACCTCAACACTGGCTGTTCAAAATCACTTTAACCCAAACATGCCCCCGGTCTGAAGCTCCTAATGACCTTCCCCTGGCCCTAAACACATATGGCTGAGACAATGCAAACATCATTTGGAGGATGAGTAAATTCAATAACTCAATTACCACTGCACCAAAGTAACATTTATCAAACACTGGCCACAGTGGTTTGTATCTTTAGCTTTCTCTGATTCAATGGCACGGCATTTGGGTGAAAGTAACTAATCGATTTAGGAATGATTAAATAGAAATTTGTAACACTTGGCATTATTAAACCTTCAATCTTCATTACAACTGCTTAACGATTACATCATGGGCTGTGTAAAATAAATTAACAGTAGCTGGAAACAATCTCATCATAAATAAAGACAGCAAAGGTATTAGACTAGTGTTCAATAGAAAGTCTAGTAAAAATACATATATTGTGGTATTATTACTAGGTTGTAAATACTGAGGTTTGGAGGAGTTTCAAGACTGACAAATTAAAAAAGCCCAACAAAACCCCCCTAGCTAGTATCTAACATTGAACTAATTTATTTTAAAAGGTCTAATTTAGTGGTAGAGCCAGCAGCCTGAGGGCTAGAGAGGAGTAACAGGGACCCCCTGCATCCACCTCTAAAACAGAAGAAGCTCTCCCTTTACAACCAGCCTAAACCCCAGGTTCTCCTCACAGCTCCGCACTCATCCTTTGCCTGAAGTTCAGTGAGCTTCTAGTTCCACCTGATCCATCACTCATCCAGGAAGGCCTCTCTTTTTCCTCATCAAAACATTCCACATTTTATGTAAGTTAATTTTTAAAATAATTTGGAAAATCCTGTAAAATTCTTTCACCTCTTTTCCTACTGTCTTTGTTCAAAGCCTGACCTTCCCACAACCATCAAAACTGGGCAAACCATTTCTGCATGGACACCTATTTTGAAAGCTTTACTTACTGATTGCTAAATAAAATCACAGCATTTCTTTAAAAATTACCCTGGCTAGCTATTAAATAGATACATTTGGTCTGTGGATCGCTACAGCTGTCTACTTATTTATAAAGTGCTAAAATGGAAACTTATTTTGAGCCAATCTAGACAGAAAGGTGAGTCTGAGGTTGCATTTCAGGTGATGTGAAAGCAGCTCGTGTGTACTGCTCCACTTTATGCTGTCAGCAAGATCACTCTGAGATCCAAGAGGACCTTCCAGGTAGCTGTAACCCATACTGGTGCTTTCCTCTTTGGACTTACGCCAAAGCTCAGCTTACCTGGTATTGGAGAATGTGGGCCAGAAAGTTCTAAAACCAAAACATAACCTCTACCTCTACATGTAGGTTCCAAAAATAAAGTAGCCTTTTCTTTCACTTCCTACCACCAACTCTTCTCGTCATTGAAAGAGAAACAGAGAACCTGATCCTGAATGACTAATGAAGTAAAAAAAAAAAAAAAAAAAAAAAAAAAAAAAAATTAACAAATATTTATCAAATAGTATTCAGCTATTTAGAAAGTGTTACACAATGCAAGGAGGTTTTTCAACACATCAACCATTATTATTACAATTTATATCACAACTCTGTTAAAAGCGGAATGTAAATTTAAGTCACTGCATACCATTACACATAATAAATAATAAATCAACTGTTATTGACAGTGCTAAATATAGTCCCTTGCCTCTTTTTCAGAAATGAACCAAAAGAAAAGATGGCTACATTAAAATGGCTCAGGCCTATAATTTTCTTCCAGTCCTGAGCATATAGCAAATGCTGTTATTATGTTCAAAGTTGTGGGTTTTTTAAAGCTCAGAAAACAGGCCATTAATCAAAAGCAATCAGCATGGGGTATAACCATTCAAGGTCCTTTATATATATATATATATATATATTTTTTTTTTTTTTTAATTTAAAGAAAATTTTCTTAAGTGAATGGAAAGGGCTAAAAAACCCCAATGATGAAAATGATGAATCTTCAGGTATAAAGGCAGCAAGCTGTGAAATGAACTACAAGATAAAGATAGTTCTTAATCCTCTAAAGTTACAGCCTACTGCTCCAGGATAAATGAAGATATACATGTAGGGCTTGAATTCAAAGTTTAGCATTACTAAACCAAAGACCGTAAGGTTAAAATCACAGTTACGAACTGATTAATTGTTATACTTGTACACCACTTGATTATGGTTCTTGCTTGTTTACTTCCATCAAACCTTGCACACATCCATGCTCAGCTCAATGCAAATATATGCAATTAAGAGTCCTCACCATCAGGAGGTGGCTGCTTTATGTGAGCTGTTAATGCTTTGCCACAAAGGAAATTAATAATTCCTTTTTAAAGTGAAAGCATCCACTTCCAGACTTCACTGTTACTGGTCACTACAAGGTTATTTTCAGTTCTACTTATCCCATCCCATAGAAAACATCTTTAGTATGAAGATGAATAATATGAAGAATGAGTAGAACAAAAAGCTGAAGAAGGCAGAAATATTAACCTGAATCCTCAAGGGAGAGCCCAGTGTTCCTAGAGAATGCTGTCCCACCAACAGCCTTGTCATTACACACCTCTGCTGCTCCAGAGGCAAGCTGGTGTCCCCATAAAACCAGACCTGGAATAACAGTACCATTATACAAACCACCAAAAATGTAAATTGAGGTACTGTCATTAATAAAGTGTAATGTGTTTATACAGCAGACCTCAAAGTGAATATTTGTCTCATTTAAATTTTAAGTATTTACATTAACTTTTGTATGTACCCAATTAGCCCTAAATCAGCTAGCTTCATTAACTGACAGATATATTATTAGAATAAAATGTTTGGACCCTAAAATGTTTCAAAAGTATGTTTAAAAAAATTCAGCACATTTAGAACATTTAAAATTAAATTCGGTATAAATTGTTACAGACTGTGTTGCAGTCATTAACATAAAATACATAAACCTCTCTACCCATACAGTGGAACGTGTGTGCCACGTATCATTTAGTACACGAGACCTGTTATTAAACTTTCACAAACATGATTTTAGGAAGTTCTGCTCCTCTTACAAGTGAGTTCTGGTAATCTGCTGTGAAGTCTCACATGTTAAATATAACAGTATTCAAACCATGGATTGATTGTGGGCTGGGAACTGGAAAAGGTGTTTTATCTCAAGGCTACTAGTTTGATTTATCCCAGGTCAGTGGCTGCTGAAATTTGTTCCAGCTGACTGAACATCACTGTCCTGCGGGAAGGGGCTGGGTGGGCCTGGACCAAGATCTGGGAATTGTCACTGAAATCCTACAGCAATCACTATCCTTAAAACAGCCAAGATACTAAAACCCCAAATATTAGTCTACTGCTCCAAAGCAACAGGTTTCCAAGTTGTATTGAAGTTTGTTCTGCTTCTGGCTGTTTCATATTGTTCCGTGTTTTTCTACAAACAGTGTCCTTAAAAGGCAAGGAAAGCTGATGACATTGATCCAGAGAGATGAAGCACATTTCTACACCCCCAGCCTCAGAAACCAAGTCCAAAGCTGTATGAAGTCTACAGAAGGATTTCTGTAGACTTCAAAGGCCTTCACATCAGGCTCTGGGGAGCACGTGTCCCATGAGAACCTGAAGAAAGTATCAAAGAGTCCAGAAAATCAGATGCTTCCACTTAGTTTATTTTACACCATACTACATCAGAGAATTATCCCTGTGACTGATAAAAAAGTAATTTGCGTAGGGCAAGGCTAACATCATCCATGCCATAGCTGAAGCAGACCACTTCCTATTGCTGGCATCTTACTTCATCAGACTCTAGTGAGACAAATTCTGTTTTCATTCTTTTTCAAAACAATATTATCTTGACCAGAAAATGTGAAATATGCCTTAATCTTTGATAGCCTAGTGAGGTGTATTTGCACTCAGTCCCCAGGCTAGAATATAAATTTAGGATTCGGTTGGTAGTCTAAACTAATTCCCACTTCACTGTCTATAGTCTCCAGGTTTTGAACACTGGTGATGCAAACAAGTATTTCTAGGTTCATTATCTAAGGTTGATCCTGTATTCCATTTACATGCACTTTGTAAATAAACCATTTATGCCATACACTCGTGCTGCAGGAAGAATGAACTTTGTATCTGAATTTCTGAATCTTTGTTTTGGCCAAAATATTTATAAGATGTTATAAATCCCACAATATCATGGCATCTACTCCGTAATTCAGGCATTGAAAACAACCAGCCAGAAGCAGACAGCTACTTTTAAACAAAGACTGCAAAGGTGCTACAGCCAAGACTAGAGAATTGATATCTGAGCCTAGTCCCAAACCCTGTAATCGTGTGCATTATTTAATCTCTCTGACCGGAAGGTGCTGTAACACTGAGTCGTGTCTACTCAGACTTTTAATTGGGTCCCAAGATGGCTCAAGCTTGGACAGACAGCTGAGCTTGGTTATTGGTGACAATGACTGGGAATCTTTTCAAATGTTTAGCTTTGTTAAGCTTTGTTTAGCTTTTGCAGACAGTTTTAAGACTTGCTACTGACGTCCATCCCTAAGCTTTGCACTAAGCTAGCTGCAGAGTAATTGACAGCAGATGCAGGGTAGTACCGCAGCCAGCATTATTGTCGTGTTATCAGTTCACCCGACAACAGATGATCCTTCCTGTCTTCTTGGAAGAAAGACACTTTGCAATGATTACTAAAACGGCAACGCACCCCTCATGGTACGGCTAGAATGGTCAACTGCCGTAGGGTGAAGTACAGAGTCTTTGGGATCCTGGGAACAGTTGGGACTCAAACATCATAAAGATGTTTGACTTCAGCTCTCTCTACACTTCCCCATGGTAGTTCTTCTATTTTTGTTTATTTACAGAGAAATAAAGAGTATAATGTGGAACAGTAAAGCTAATCTAAAACATTTCAGCTAGATGTGTTTTAGTTGGCAGGATAATAATAACTTAGTAATAACCTCACAACAGCATTGGGTGTATCAGAGAATGAATACAGCCTGCACTCATAAATGTCCAAGGGTTTATGGAGGAGAATAAATTTATTCCCAGCATTCACCAGCTGCTACTGAGCAAGTTATCACTGTTCTGTTTCAGGTCTTCTATAGGTGTTGCTGAGGAGCCGTGCCTAGTCAGGGTGCTTAAAGCACCTGGGTGTATCTAAGACACTCTGTGCTGCCTGCAAAGAACAATCAAATTGTCAGCCGTCTGGCTACCTGACGCTACTTTATTTTGTATAAAATGTACACACCTACTTGTGTCACTCTGGTTTTGAAAGACATTAGCACAGATATTCTGATTATGTCTGAATTCCAAAGGCAATACAGCTAGGGGATAGCTGTAATCAAACGCAACCTCTGAGAAAGTGGTACAGCTGTGTGCCTTTTCTGCACTGTTGTTATTCTCTAACATGTTGGAAGGAATGTTTGAAGATACAGCAGGTGGCAGATGAAGCAGCACCAACGAAACACATTGCCACAGGTTATCCCAATTAGCTCAACAGTAAAATTAACAAACTGATAAAAATGGGGGAGAACAAATGACTTGTCCTTCAGTTTCAGCCTCTCATGTTTCTCCTTTCTGAACTGTTCAGGTTGAGTCTCAAAAGAGACAAGGGAGAAAAATAGATCAATCTAGATGTCCAGTTAAGTTGGCACATCCATCTTACTAATTTGCTAGAGCCTATATAGTGGTTGTTCTTAAAAACTTAAATTAAGCTTAAATGCACCTGCAACCTTTTTAATGCCTGTTTAAAGTTCTGAGGACTTAATCTAAAGTTGTGATTAAATGAACAAGAGCCTAGTGTAATCAGGTGAACTTTTTTAAAAGAGCAGTTTTAGTTTCAAATGAAGTTTTTTTATTTGTATTTTTGTTTGGCATTCTCAGACAAACTCACATTTCTAAAGCTGAATAACAAACCTACGAAAAACAGTTACTGTTTAGGTACCAAACCAGCCATACTTGTATTGGTGCAAATGATGCTATTCTAACACAATAATCAAATGAGTTTCTCATAAACTATTCTGTAATCCAATAAAGTAACAGCCTTTTTTTTAAACCTTTATCAATCTCAATCTGTAACATTTACATACATACCACAGATAGGGGATGAAAGGGAACTGGAATAACTGACAAGCAAACTGAGATAAATGAGAAATAACCCATCATTATGGCAAAGAAGCAAAAGGCAGCATTATGTAGAAACTTTATCAAGTAATTAATGATCTATCTGGGAATAATTACATGTGACTCACTGCTCCCATTTTCTTAAATGAATTTAAAAGCTATTAAATATCCCCTTAACAATAAACAGCATGTGAGATACTGCTTTGCGGCTTTTGTCCACAAAAATTTATCTTAAATCAGGGAATATGGATAGTCTTGAGGAAGAGTGGATACAGCTGCCAGGTAGTGAAGAGGATGTGTGTGCTTGTAAGAAAAAGACTGAGATAATGGGTAAGAAGATACAGAGCCTTGCATACTAACAGCGTTACTATTGCCTACGTTGTATGGGTCTAACTAGTAGACGATGTCTTTTCATGGCCAGTAAAATATGGGTAAAGGCTGTCCCAGTGAACACTCCGGAACTGGCATTTCTGACGTGCAAACACAGGATGATGTGGGAGAAGGATGTTCCACCACATGCATGGGTCCCAGTGAGCAGAACAGTCTAAGAGGGGTTTAACTGAAGAAGATGCTCTACACACAAGTAGTGCTTTCTCCCCACTAAGAGTGTAACACATGGCATTATGTTACCTTTTTGGTAGCAGGACTGACAGAAAATGCATTTTTATTCCCTTTTCCTATGCAAAAGGATAAGGCATTACCCTAGTTTGTGTGGATAGTGTGGATTTGAGGAGAGTATGGCAGTACCGAGTAGGGTACTGAGTACCCTAAAGACTAGATTATTATGAAAGCATTAGCTACATTATTTAAAAAATAAACCAATTCAACTACTTTTTTTAAAGCACCCAATGCTATCAGTAGGGATAGGGATGGAATGACTTAACACTTCACAGCCTGACCTGCTCAGGTTAGGTGACTCAAGCAAGGAACATTTTGGTTTTGCAACTTGGCGTGGCTAGAAGGAAACTGCTGAACTGCCAGGGACAGTGATGGCTATGTGCAGAAAGATAATTTAAAGCTCCTGGTGATCTTTAAACTGAACTAAATACACTAACCATTTCTATTTGACCAAATTAATGCTTTTGTACCAAGTCCTGTATCATTTCTAATTCTTCATCATCTTTTAGGATGAGATTATTCTGCCTTTCTTTTAAGATTCCATCCTATTTATCTGCCTAGACTGTAATCTTTCAGAGCAAAGTCTGGTTCTTATTCTGTGTTTGTAAAGGTATACATGATAAAGTCTGCGCTTCAGCTGCATGCTCTAATCAACCATACAGAATGTAGCAGTCCAAAAGCAAAGAACACACAGACACACAAAAGTCATCCTCATGGAGCAAAACTAACTCTTACAGTACACAGCTGCTTCACTTAATGGCTACAGCTGTTTTTTTCAAAGCTAAAATTTCCTCCAAACTGTACAGAAATTTCACTTATATGAGTCTATTTTTATGCAACTCACATGCAGACTAAACATCCCACAAAAAAGAATTTCATCAAAACATCGGCAACCTTTAAATACTCTATTTCAAAAGGCACAGCCTTTGCCATTAAATTCCTTTTTTTCACCAAAAATACTGTATTATGCAAACATGATAAGTATATGGATGCTTTAGTGTCATTATTGGTGTTCTGTATGAGCGCTAACGACCTTGCATAAAGCAGACATAAATTATTTTCACATGTCATCCCTCGAGTAGCTTTATGAAAATGCATGTAGTGATTGAGTACTTAGCTCTTCAATTAAATGCTAGAGAAAAAGTGACTTTGGTAAGGTTTTGCCACTTGATTTTGGGGATGATCCCATTCCCAAAAGTGACTGTAACCGACTTTTATGATAAGGAGTGTATTAAAAACCTATAGCTGTTGTATGTAGCATTTAATTCCAACTTAATTAAATTGCAATTTGATTGGGAAGACATTTATTTTAAATATCCAAATGAGAGCAAAGACTTTTATTTCATCAGAAATGAAGGAAAATTAATACTTTTAATGCAAAATTGTACATTCTCCTCTATCAAAACTAAGTCCATCTTCAGGTGTGACTTTTCATAGCACATGTGACACATACAAGGTATGCACAAAATATATGCTTAAAAACATGAGTTAGTTTGATCCTGACAAACTGAGAGAAATGTCGTGCACACAGGTCTACTCAGTTTTGCAGTTATTCCCAAGCCAATGTACACAATGAGGAAAGGACAGTTTTACAGAATTAGGTACTTTGTATTCTACAGAGTAAAAAAGATGTATTTGTACACATATCTGTTGTGAAGAGATCAGCTTTAACGGTAACTTTTGGATCCAGATGTGCTTTTCACCGCTGCAGTGCTGGTTTTGCCCATTTGCTAACTTTTCACTTGAGTTGCTTGCTTTACAAAGTGGCTTAAATAGTACGCCTGATCTTCCTCAGATAAGATTTCTGGAACTAACATGCTGTGTTTAAATAATTTTCCATCAATTAAACAGAAATGCAACACAATGGAGGAACATATGTGCAATCCTGTTTGTGAAAATTCAGATTCTCCAGATGATAGTGGATTAAATTCTCTCACCTTCAGCACTTTTTCTCAAAAAATTACAGATATTCTACATTGGGCAATAAATACACAACAACCTGATATATATTACTTTAACTCTTTTGTACCCCAGGATCAACAAGAGCATAAAACCAATAAGAAAACAGTTTCATTAAACTATTTTTTTGCATAATAGGCGACATATTCTGGCAAGTCCTCACAAGAGAGTTTGTTTTTTCTTAAAGTTTTCCTCTTGCATTTGCTTAGTTTGAAGGAGAGCAGCCCTCCTATGGAAATAACACCTGAGCTGAAGAAAAAGGATTGTGCAAGCAGCTTGTGAGCTTCACTCACTCAAGCTGCAGCTTATGATGACACACAATTAAATACAATGTTACACTTGGACTGGGAATTAGTGTATGGATGAACCTGAGACAGGGCAACACTTCATTTAAACTTCAGGTGATAGGGAGCAGCCAAGCTCCACAAGAGACACCGCGTGGGGTTAGGAGCAATGAACCTAATGCAGCCAACCTTGGGCAAGTCTTCCAGCTCCAACTTGAACACGCCTGCCCAGTTCTCAGCTGATACAATAGATCACTCTGTTTCCAGTGCCAGTTTTCACCAGCCAAGAAATACATGTCATAGCACATCATAATAAAACAGGGATTATTTGATTTTATTTGTCTCCTGAATTCAGAGCTTAGCAATTGTGTAGTGCAATGAATGAGCACCTCCTAAATGTGTGTGCTTTTCCGTCTGTAAGCAATCAAATGACAAGCTTGGAGCAGTGTCGCCTTTTCTGCTTTCCCAGCATATAGGGAAAATACGGCTAATAGTTATCTTTGGCCTCCGTATGACTATATGAAGGCGATGCATATAAAATACGTGTTGACAGAAAGCTGAAGTGCCCTGCTCTTTTCTTTTTGATCATCCTAACTTTAAATAGCTTTGACTCTATGTAATTCTTCCTTTCCATTTAATTTGTGGGTTGAAGAAGTGAAAACAACTGTTTCCAGAGATAAAACCAAGGAATTAAAATTATATTGTCCTTTAGATCCTTGCTCTTATGATAGTAAATTAATTCATAAATGGGAATATTAATACTGATGATGAAAATACACCCTATAATTGCCCTGCTTAATAGATAAAGGCCCAAGAGAAAGACAAAGCAAAAAATGAATTAAAGAAAATTACTATTTTCATTTTGGGCATGAAGTTTTGAGTTGCAAATGAAGATAAGAAAATGAACCATATTTCCTGTTTATGTTACCAAGATTCTCATTAAGGTGTCTCCTCTTTGACCTATGTTGTTATGAAAAAGAAACTAAGGCGAGTAAGCTTATACTAATGAGAGGCAAGAATATCCCTGCTTTTTCACAATTAGAATAAATGTATTGGGGAGCCAGATGGGACCTTTAGAATCTTCTACAATTATATGCCTGCCACAGATAATGGCAAAGACCTCACAATGGCTATTTTAAAGCAACACTTAAATGTACAGATTATCAGGTTTTTAGATTTGTTTTTCCTTGGTTGTATTTTGATATTTGGTGAGTTCTGGGGAAGAGAGAAGGGTGGGAAAGAGGTGATTTGCAGGAATGTTTTAATTTAAAATGATAAATTTCGTACAGCCTAACTAGAAACAGTTTTTTACTTGATAAAAAGAGAGCTGAATGAATAATAATAATAAAAAGTCTATGGTGGCTTTCCTAAGCTGCAACTAATTCTGTCATTTTTATCTAACTAAAACACCAGTGTCCTTGCTTCTACCACAAGCTATGGTGTTGCATCTCTGCTTATAATCCCCCTGCTTTCCTCATGGCCTTTCACATCTCCTAAAGCTCTGCCACGCCAACTACTCTGAACTGTGTAATTCTTGGTTTTTAGGTCTTCCTCTGCAGTGAGTGCCTTTTGCATCTGTGAATATGATTTTGTATGCCTGCTTCTCACTGATCAGAGAATACCCTTTTTTCTTCAGAATACACATTTCCTGAATTGGTTTATTCGTGATGTTTCCAAAAAATCTGGGAAAGAATGATGAAAGGAGTCAGAGTACCTGCACTCAAATACACCATTCTAGTTCAGTGACTTCAAAGGGGCTTGTTCATGTACATTAGATATTAGCAATCTCCAAAAATCAGACCCCTTCAGGATATCTGAAACTGGATGTTACCACATGAAGTGAAAAGAAAGGTCAATCCCTACACAGACTGATCGAGCATCTTTTAATTGTGCAGTCTAGTGTAGTTCAGACATATATTTCCAAACCCCACACTGCCTTCCCCAAAGACCTCACTCACTCTTCTATTAGAGAATCTGTGCCAAGAATAGGTGGGTATCTGAGAGAGTTTGGGTGACCATGAGTAGGAGAAAATTCCATACCATCTATCTCAATATGAATACAACAGAAAGGAGTGGAAAGCCACTTCAAAATTTGAAAACCAGTTGTGCTTTACTTGATTTAAATCTGAAGATAGTCCAGGAAGCCAATAACTAATACCAGTCTTAAATCTCTCTGTAGTATATGGACGCTGAGTTTACTTAACTGCACTGGCTGGTGAAAACAGCCATTCAGGAAAACACATTTTGGCACTATAAACAAAGTCCAATTATTTAATTTTACTGTGGCGTTCAACAAAATTACCAATAAATAAAACAACTGGCAAGGCTTTAAGATCCATGAGAGTATCCAGCAGTGTAACAAACAAAACAATCTAGTTATGACTGTTATAAAGTGGGTAATAGACACAGTGGGCCCAATTTTCCAAACTTGACAGTAATTTGAAAAGCCCTGCAGAGCGCTTGCTTTTCACTTGTTCATCTTGCTTCCTTCACTGGGGCTCATAATTAATTTAAACTGTATAACTCCAGTTGTTTCATTGTATAGCCAACTTTGTAGAGTTTTTAAATTATAGGAGCGCTTATTGGAAATAATTATGGAAAAACTGAAATGGCAATCGGTCGCTTGCACTGAGTTTAGCATTGCTTAAGGTACGTCTGTTCTGTGCTCCTGGGAGCGAGCACTTGCTGGGTGAGCTTTAGGCCAGCTCCCTTGCACCCAGGGCAGCAGGCAGCTGCCTGCAACACAGAGCACAGCCAGAGCCCCTTTACTCTGATGCTCAGCAGCATAAATCAGTCTTCAGTAAGTACCTTGCTGGTAAAGCTAGAGTGCTGCCTATGTGGGTGTACCTCTATACCAACTGCCTCGGGACAGTACAGACTGTCCAACAATGGCACAAGAGCACGCTGGCTTTCCGTGGAGCAGTACTGCTAAGAAAGGACATGCCACTCACTAGGTACCCCCCTCTCTGGGCCCCCCCATCCTGTGACATAACTGGGTATGCTTCACCCACATATTGGCATAGAAATAGGTGTTCTTCCTCTGCTAAAGAATGCTGTTTGCTGCAACGTCGTGGTTCCTGGGGGTGGTCCTGAATGTGAATAAGGGCTGTTTGCACAGAAGTCCACACTAGGCACTCAACAAATTTAGGGCTTGTCTAAGCTTCAGAAGGATGGGGTATGATTTCAAGGCAATCAAGATGAAAATATTACTGCTCGTCAGCTTAGCTCCTTGCCCTGACCAGGTGTAGGCTGTCACCCCCTCACAATTACAAGGCAAATCCTGCAACTGTGGTGGAATGGGAACTTATAGACAAGAAGTTATTGACGGTCAGGTGATGAATGGTAACTCATTAGGCAGTGGTAATATTATTGCTTGCAATGCTCTGTCCATACAGTTAATCAATTTTCTAAGTGAATGAAACTGAATTAAGGCTGCTTTAATTCCAAATGAGAATGTCGACACAAGCACTTAGTGAAGTTTGACTAATCCATTTAAAACAAACTTAGATTTGTTTCTCTGAGCAGCCGTATGTAGATAACTCTGGGACAGGTTCAACACAGCTACTTCAGGCTTAGTCCCTCTAACAGCCCAACTTAATCTAGTCCTCACCCCATAGAGACGGAAATCCCACATCACAAGACAAGGCTATAAAGCTGAATACTTTAGTTCAGTATCTAGTCAGCTGTGATTTCTACATGTGACAAATATTTAGGTACTTTTTATCAAGTGGATGATGAAGAGGGCAAGATAAAACACTGAATACAGAAAAAGAATATATGTTTAATTAAATCAGTTTATACATTTACTCTTCATGTGCCAGCAGCATCCTCAAGCATGCAGGGACAATGAAAATCAAGTTGTAAGAACAAATCAGATTTAATTAAGAAATAGAGCTGATAAAAATATATAAAACAACATACAGTAAAAACTTCAAATAGAATTTTTTTCCATTAGTACTTCAGAAGGTACATTAGCCATTCAGTCTTCATTCATGACCACTCACAGAAATGTGGGCAGCTTGTCTCATTTTTAACTGCACAGCAGTGAAAGAATTATAGCAATACTGAGAGTGTTAGTGCCCTTTGAACTACCACTGTGCTTCGGAGTTAACATGCCATTGCAAGGAATTCTGCCATTTCTCGTTTCTCTGAAAGATTATTTCACCTTGGCATCTTTTAGATACAGCTTCAAGCACCTGCCATTCAATTTATATGTTGAAGATTTACTTCAAATCCAAAGGGATTACAAACTTACTTTGTCTTCCTAGTAAATGTCTTATTTTTTTAGTAAAGGGCTGGATGGAAGCTCCATGAAAGTTAATTAAAAAAAAAAAAAAAGGTTTAATATAGACCAATAGTTGTATCAAATAATCCACAGGAAACATGGGAAAAGCAAAGCATTGGCATAGTGTGTCACACGGAATAAATATCACACTGAGCCTGGAGACACCCTCATCTCCTTGAAGTTGATGGGAATTTTGCCACTGACTTAGTGGAGACGGGTTTACACCCACACTATCTTAAAAGTGGATGCTTGGCTGCTGAAGCACATGATGGCAGCCACCCCAGAAAAACACCAGCTTGCTGAACCATGACATATGTGACTCAATCCCAAACTTGTTCTTAGCTCAAGGACTGAGATTTTGGCATGACTTTGTATCTGCTCTTGTTTTACTTGTGTTGCCACAGCCTTATGCAGGGATGACACAAAGCTAAGTGAGAGAAATGTTCTAACAAACATGAAATGAAGATCACAGGATCATAGAATATCGAGGACATTGAACAGTAGCAGGACAAGAGATGACTGGAAGTGACTACTAAAGGAAATAAAGATTTCTTTCCTGTCATGAAATATTCAGAGCAAAATCAATTGATTAACCTTCATTTCATCCCATGAAAAGATACATTCTTGAAATGCATCTCCTGTGTTCAAAATATTTTGTATACAGACTCAATTATTGTTATTCATCCAGTTCCTTTCTACAGAAGCAGTTATGCCACTCCCCTGTATGTTCTGGCTGGCAGAAAAATCTGGTTAGGGATAAATACATTTTTATTGTACTGATTATTAAGAGCTCCTCAAAACACGATGTGACATGGCCACTGTCCTGTGTCTCACTAAGTTATCCCCTCAAGTTATGCCATGATTCTGTTGGGTTAATGTGGATTTGTTTAACAAAAGTATCAGAATATTTTAAATACTAACCTGCCTCCAAGTAGTAATTACAGTAACAAAAGAAGCAAGCACCTGAACACAACTGGATATCTGTTATCTCTTACTGTTCATCCTATGGCAGAAATAAACCGCCAGCAAGGCCCCTAATTAGTTCTAAGCACTCTGCTGGTTCAACTCATAACAAGTCTTTTAACCCACTCACAACAGACTTGATGCACCACAGCGAAGACTTCTTCATACTCGCCTACCCAGCAACAGTTCAGTACAAGAAGCCGTTTTGAAATCATTCTGAAGCCAAGTAAACAAGATGTTTTGCAATCAAAGAAAGTATTGTTCTGTCTGGACTGCAGCGACTCCAGACATGGGCAAAGGAAAGGTTTGGCTGAGAGGTTTCCCTTAGCATATGAGATGTGGTACACAAGTCTAGTAAGTGCCCTTCGCTTTGTTTTCTCTAAAGCAGTCTCCAAAGAATACATTTCAGGCAACCTTGTCATTGCTCAATGTGAGATGGGCCAAAAGGTGAAAGACTGGTACTTCTTCCGTTCTCCTGGGATTGCCAGCCACTTACAAAGACTATTCAAATGATCTCATTAACTAACAACCCTACTTCCAAAGATCCTTCCAGGTGCTCATAGAAAGACAATTTCTGTCAGGCTGGCATAATTTCCATCTGATATTTTTTTCCTTAAAAATATTTTGCACTGTTGGCGGAAAGCTCTTCACGCTGACCTGAGGGTAAGAATCCTGAGCCCCAAATAAATTTGGGGCTCAGCAATGTTTTTGCTACCTTTTGATGTTTATTATGCCTATTACTCACATGAGGAGAGATACCAAATTCTAAAAAATACCTGCAATTTATTCGATATCATGCATGAAATAGGCTTACACCTAACCCGATACAGGCATGAGAGAGAGTCAGGTATTATGGAAGAAAAAAAATTTGCTTTATGTTGATGCATTTCTTTTTGGACTAGGTATTCCAGCTCCATTCCCTTCTTGCTGTTTTGGATGCTGAAGCTCTATCCATCTCTGCACCTCTGTAGCCTGAGTACATCCCTTTCCTGGAGAAGCCAATGTCATTGATTAACAGAACTGCCTAGTTAGCCACCTATCTGTTCTTCAGCGGGGAGAGATTTGACCATGTGTTACATCCTAATCTCAGTGTTACAAACAGGTCCTGGTTTTCCTAGAATTAATGGGTTCTGATGTATCGATCTAGATGTGAGAAAGGTCACACTCCCAAAAGCCAGACACTATAAAAGAGAAAAATGGAAATCAAATGGCTTTACTCCTCCAACTGTGTGTTACGGGTGCTGAGCTGCAAAACATCTTTCCAAAACTGTTTGTCTGAGATAGGGAGTTAACATTTGCCCTAGCTACAATATCCCAGTTTACTATATGCCAGTTTGCAACAACGCAACTGTTACAAGCCTCAACATCATTACACCAATACCATGTTTTAATCACAGAGAATGTCACCTTCATATTAAAACGATCCAGATAGTTTTCAGTGTATGTGATTCAGCAGAGTCCTCTGAGGCTGAAGTCTGCCCATGGTATTATTCATTGTTTTATACTGAATGAAGAGAGAAACTAATTCACTGTCCTTTTGTACTGGGAATAGAATAATGCATGTGATTTTCCACTTTGAAAAGATATTTAATAATCCCATTTAATGTTGAGTTAAACATTTCATTGTTTGCCATGACTAATCCACAGATTTGAAGGGAAAATTCCACTTTAAAGTGTAATGGAGCTTCTCTGTTCCTTCACTTTTGAATTAGTACTAACACAATTTTGAAAATAATTACCAATTTGTGGAGATATTTTGCAGCATGTGTTATAACATTTATGATAAGTACAGTGAAATAGAGTGTGCTGTGGATAACAAATGCAAATTCGGTCAGACTAGTAAAACCAGTGCAATCTTCAGTTAGAGAAACCTTCTAATTAAATGAATAAACTTATTCTGAAAGATGTTCAATGAAGGATGCAGAATAGGATTATTCTACTCCATCAAGCACCCTTTTGATGTTTAATGAAACTACAACACCAGGTAAATTATGGGTTTGTGTTCACTGCACACTTTTTAATGAGATTATAAAGAAAAATCCAATATATTACAAGTGGGTCAAATATATTTTTATATCTGTCTGGAGAGACAACCTCCAGAATGATCATTTAGAAGTATACAGCTGACTACTGAGAAAACATTTAAACAAATACCCTGTTATTAATACATAGAAACCACATAACTGTTGCTATTTACTGACACTTTCAAGTATCAGACTGCTTTTGAATCTGTCATGGCCAGTGAATATGCTCATAAAATATGTAAATATTTATGGGTGCACAGTAATGAACTTCAATAACAAAGTCTCTTACTGTATATTTAAAGAAACACAACTGCCTGAGCCATTTTTCAGATTTCCTTTTTTTTTTTTTTTAAATAACACTATACAAATCAGTATGAAGGGGAAACAGGCATTCAAGCCTCACGTGCCATGAAGCATGTGCCACACTGCACAGGGTTACAGCCCTGTTAACATTTCCAAGTAAATGAGGCTTATTATTCAAATACCTCAATTATACGAGCTCTTTGTCAATTTAAAGTAATTGTGTATGTCATACCTATATGTATGAAGGGGATACTGGTACAAAACTGCTTTCTGTTTAACTAACCCTGCTCCTGGTGACAGCAACGATCAAGCTCCATTTGACTTCCAGAGTAACCCAATTAGGCTGAATGAAAAGTACTGTGGAAGCTCCCACCTGGAATAAACCATGGCACCAGGCCACTGACACACTTCCATGTCTCACTTGCTCACTAAACCAGGTCCCAAGGCTGCCCAAACTGCTGAGCTTCCTCAGTCATGTTTGCAATGATCACGTTCTTCCCCTGAGCCAAAGTTACATTGGCCTTTTGTCCCAAATGGGTCAGTACCCATCTCAGGCTTGAAACAAATACAAAAATTTCATCACCTCTAATTTTGCCATCAGTCAATGTGTGTGGGAGCAGGACCCATTTATCTGGCACTTCTGCAAGCCAGGCATTCTGTTTGCAAAACAGTGTCTTTAAATCCTGGCCAAATGGCTAAATCACTCTTCCTCTGCTTGTCAATGCTTCTGGTTGTAAAAAGACAAGTTGTCTGGGGAAGGCTGGATGCATGTCTCAGCAGTCTGAATTGGACATGAACTAATTGGAAACTTCACTGGAGATGAACTAATATCACCCGTGCTCTCTGCCAGCCAGGCAGCGGCTCTCAGTCGCTCTGCACTAGTCAAAGGAGGCCCAGATTAAAAAGAACGATTTTAACACCACAGAATTCGTGTTGCATTTTCTCCTGAGATGACGGTGTTTGATGGCTCCAATGTGTCATGTTTGAGGACCTGTGGGGAGCTGTGACTGGAGACAGACAAACTGACATTCTCAGGCTCACATTTGTGGAATCTGGGAAAACTTTCAGTTTCACTCGCCTCTCAGTCCTCCAGAGCTAAAAATCAAGATTTGTGTGAGAGCCATGTGACGTAAATCGAGTACATGTATTCAGCAGTTACAATTTTGATAAAAGATTTTTTTAACTTGGAGACTTACAGTCATTAATAATACCAGTTCCAATGCTAAAAGCATATATTGTACAATGAAACTTGCATCTCAGGGAAAAGATTAACATTCTTTTTCACTGAATGATTACCAGGCTTGGAAATACTGGGCAAGTAATTTTTTTCTAAAAAGAACCAAGTTATGCTTTGGACTCATCTGCAGCCCACCCCACTGACTGCTGTCACTGCGGGACAGCCTTCTCAGGTCTTCACACTTAGCTAATGTAAAGTAGTATTATTGCACTACAAATGTGATACAACTGCAGTCATGTCTGAAGCCACAACATTGTAAATAATTTTATTAATGAAATGGAATACCCTTATTTTAATACCTCATTCAGAATTGATTAAAAGTTAGTCATTTTTACAGGCTTTGGTTTAGGCATTAAGACCTGTGAAGTCAGTAAGATTGAGAAGGTGCTCAAGTGTGTTGTTGATAGGGCTGGACTGAAGCACACACTTCTGTAGGTCTGCTGATGCCTTTGGCTCTTGTTATCTAACTCTGACAGATTTAGCTGTGGCAGTTGTTCCTACCCTCAGCTGTCTGGTTTGTGTTGACGCTGATTGCTGCCATTGTAGCAGGGAGTAAGTGTCTGTACATCAGTCAAGCTCACTCTTGTATTTTATGCTCCCCTCATCAGTGCTTTAGGCTGAAATACCAAGCTGTGAACTGGGGCACGTGAAGTGCTGACACATGTCCCCTTCTGTCACCCCTTCTAGTGGCTGCTGATGCTGGAAGGCAGAGAGGTATTAGGTGAACAGCTGGAGGTGGTCATGTCTTAAGCCACTGCAGCTAAATCTGCCAAATCTCATCTGTCAGAGAGCACAGTTTATACATTTAGGTTCATGTGTATGGAACCTTAGGATTACCAAGTTGCTACTTTAAATACAATGCATTAGCCTGGATGAGATCAATTAAAGAAAAATGTAAGTAACAACTGGAACATCTGGGTGCTTCAATAAAAACCACATTGTTAACAGAATTTAGAGAAAATACAGGATGCCTAAACTTTGCACATAATTTAATAATATTCTCTGGGAGGAAAAAAAAATGTTATCTGCTTGCTTGATAAATGTTTCAAACTTACAAAGGTCTGATCTTCATCTGTTTTAAGTCAGAGTGACTTCATTTAAGTCAGAAGAGCCATGAAAGTCAATAGCAGATGAAGAGCTGGCCCTAGTATGCTATTCACTATTCTTCAGGGAAATCGTAAGATTATGGACAGAATACTTTCTTTCTCCAAGGTAAGGAAATAGAATATCCTTAGAGTACCTCTTATCTACCCATAAAGTCAGTCTGGAAAGTCTTTCGTCTTTCCTAAGCTTTTTGTAGAATTTCTGTTCTATAAACATAGCCTTTCCAAGTTTACTGGCATTTTTAATGTATTAAAGCTGTCATTCCACTTTTGGCCACAGCTCCCTCTTTTTCTGATTCCTCTCAAAAAAATTGAAACCAGTTCTTGTCCTGCTTCTTTCACTCTTCATTGAAGTTTTTTCTCATCTTTTCTTTTGTGAACGGAAATACTTGTTCTAGTTACGGTTCCCCTTGAGTCTCTCCATTCTGTTCCAGCTTTCGACCTTCTCAGTGCAGTATGTATGTGTTTGTCCGATGTGTATGAGTCGAGATCTCAGCATTGTTTGTTTCAGGGTAATACTCATCACCATCACACCTAATATATATTATGAAAGTACACTGGATTATAGATAAACTCGGACGCAGGAACCGATGTACATATTCTTCCAAATGTTTATAGTACTGTAGTGCCATCTAGCGAAATATCTACAGTAAACATTATGTGAGTAAAGTCCATTTTTGCATTAATAAAACAAATTTATTTTTAAAAATAATACTGAGTTTATGTACTGCTGTTCTCTGAGTGTGGAAAATCCATACAAATAGCAATCAGATAAAGTAAAATTTTAAGTAATGCAGTTTCTTAAAAGTGCCCTGAAGCGTTGTGTTTCCAAGGCACTCGGGTTGCACGTGATTTAACATTCCACTGCATATATAAAATTCATTCTTAAATCTTTGATAAGGCCATTCCAAGGAGAAACAAAGGAGCTTTAGTTAATGGTACCCAGTTCGTAGACTAAACATGTATAATCGGCCTCAAAAAGCTGTTTACACTATTTGCCACATTTGCAAAGGAATGTGTAAAGGCCTGTTACTACCTAGAGTATTTTCTTGAAATCTTAAATCCTGCACAGCTTCTTATTTGTAGCAGATGCTCAAAGCTGCCTAGAAAAGCAGCTCAAGAGCTTCAAATGGGAAACCTCATATTTAACCCTTCCCTTGTCCCTCCAGGTAAGACCCAGTATTTCTCTCTTTAGGGCTGCACCGCTCTCAGGTGAATGGCACCTCGAGCCAGGGCTTTGCCCAGCACCGGCAACTCCCTTGGGTGTGCCCAGGACTGGGTCCAGCCCACCCCATGGGCCAGAGATGGGCACAAGGGTGAAGAGCTTTTGACGTTACACACCAGCTCCCTGCTAACCCGAACTGTTCCCCCCATCGTGGAACCAGTGCCCATGGGCGTTATCGCCCGCAGGTGACAGACCTGGCCCCCGAGGCCTAACGCCGGCAGCCCCCGAGCATGCACAAGGGTGGGGATGTTGTGTGAGCCTCAGGAGTAATCTGCCAGTCTGGATTAATTTGCGTGCAACTGACATCGCTATCCATTAATCAGTTTAAGAATGAAATGGAAAAACATTGTCCACCTGGTCCCATCTGATTACAGATATCATTAGTCTCGAGTACAAATAGTTTATAAGATGTCAGTGAGGTCATACTGGCATTGTTTTTAAAACTCTATCATCATGTCATCTTAGTCTGTTTTAAAACTCCTGCAGAAAATACCACAGGATAAAAAGTGCTTTCTTTTGTCTTAACTTATCCGTTTCCATCTCACCTCTACTACTGCTGCTTTTTATGAGACTGAAAAAGTCAACGCGGGCTTACAAACCAGCTATACTGTGTGACAGGCTGTCACAGATGGAGACAGCCTCTGCCCCAAGGATTCCAAATCAAGGACTGGATCCAAAATGAGTTAATGAATGTCTTTTCACTGATCTCAGTGAGGTCTGGAGCAGGCCTAACAGCAAAGATGTTGTCTATTAAGTTAAATTTTCTTTTGGATGACATTTTGGAACTGTTAGCATAGTTCACATTTCAGTTTCCATTGTCTGCAACCATATGAACTTAATATTTTACAACAGTTTTACGTACAGATTGGGAATCTGATTTCAGTTACTCCTACTGCTGCTTTACTTCATTTAAGGAAATTGGTATTAAATTGTTGGATATATTTATGTGTCCACATTTGTTACTACTTTAGCCTGTCTGAAGTACCGTGCAACCTACAATACTTCATTCTCACCATTAATTAAAACTCTTACAAGGTTAACACACCCAGGAAGAAGGATTGGGGAGCAAGGGTTGTGTAACAGATGAACTCATATAAAGCCTAAATGTGATTTAATTAGTTGATAATGGATCATTAATTACAAAGCTAGTGAAATGAAACACATTGTTATGGGAACACATAATGGAACTATTGAGAAAGAATAGATTTGTTTTTACTAAGTACTTGTCTGCTAAGAAAACCACCTGTGCAAATAACTGGCTCAAATCAGATGACAAGCAGATTTTTTATTGCACAAGAAAGATTTCGGTTTCCATGACAACGCACCTAGGTCAAAACACCAAATTGTGTATTTTTCTGCAATAAACATTTCATTTACCATAACAGGTTTAACATCCAGGTTTATAATGTGTCTAAAATATATTTATTAGCTAGCAATTATTTAAGACAGCAGCTTCTGCCCAGAAATTGCTGTCCAGTGACTAGGGATTCAGCTAGAAGTGTATGGGATCTATCCTAAGCCTTTTGGCATTTTAAACAAATGCTGTAATGCTGTTTGGCTCACAGTAACCTACTGTGAGCTCTGGGGAGAACTAAGCAAACAGTTTAAATGTTATACAAAAGTTTTTATTTAATTGAATTCAAGCATTTATAAATTTATATTAAATTAGGTCATATTCATAGGTTATCCAGTATTTAACATTTTCACCAGTAATTGCCTGTACATCTAATTTAAAATTTAATGACATTATTTAAGAAAAAGGTTTTCTTGATCTGAGGGCAAATATGCTTTATTTATAGGCCCTTTCTCAGACTGAGAATGGAAAGTACAAATGTGTTACTCATTAAGCCCCACGTTGTTACGTGGCTGGATGACTAAATCACTGCTTCCCCAGGGTGCTTACACCAAAAAGCACTGGAGTCAGCAAAAATAGAAAAATAGGTGTTCTCATTTCCAGTGTTCCGAATCAAAAAAACAATTAGTAAATCTCTGAAATAATGAGGGGTTTTATTCACCAGAGCTGCCTGGAAGCGGCTCTTAACTCGAGCTCTGACCACTTGCCTGAGACCTGATGGAATTACGTCTCAGCTGGGGAAACAACCGAGAGGTCACATCGCAGCCCCGCCGTGTGGTACCTCCATAGCGGGGTGCTGATCCAAGCCCAACCAAGGTGGTCAACTTTGTGTTGACTTGACAAGACCGTGAGGGATGCATCACTGTCTCCCAGCCTTCTGGGCTGGTTTCTTTTCATTCTGACCAACTCTGTGCACATGGTGAGTTCACAAGGGCTTGCAGCCAGGGCTGTTTCTTGGAGGACTCACCTGGCACCTCCTTGCTGCTTCCGAACAGGCACGGCAGCCCTGCCCGAGCAGAGCATGGGAAAGCCCTTGGTGCAAAAGCCAAGGAACATGCCACGTGCTGGAGCATACATCTGCATTAGGTGTGACATTTTGCCTTCTAAGTGTTAATACATAAAATACTTCCCTTCTCCTGGAAACGCTCCGCTTCCCACAGGGAGGAGGAGGAGCCTCCTTGGTGTCCAACAAATATTTCCAGGTCCCTTTCAGACTGACTTCATGGGGAAATGCAGCCTGTCCGAATGTGCTCTCTCCAGTCTCCTCCCAGTAACTTTTGAAATTCTTGGCTAATTTCTGCCACCCTTGAGAGATGGTGGGAAGCCTAGGAGACACCCCAGCTGCTGTGAGAGTGGACAGGGGGCAGGGGAGGGCAGGAGCCAGGTGCCTGAGGAGCACATGTGCTACTCCGGGCAAGCCACAGCACATCTTGAGTATTGCTTGGTGGATGGGTCACAGGGACATAGGAGAAGGCTGAGACTTTTGTGGGAGGGGGAAGGCAAAGGATTTAGGAAAATCCTTTAGGAAAAAGGGCTTTAAATTTACAGAAAAAATGGTTTGATTTGTTTTTCTGGCACAGAGCAACTTTTTTTCCTTAATGTCATCAGGCTAGGCTACATGGTAGAACACACCTAGTTCTACCTAGTGTGCTCATAATGTTGTTTTTGGCATCCATAATCAGAGACCGTATTTTCAAAACAGTATTTCTTTCACAAAGACTTTCTTCTCTTGTTTCCATCTGAGCTGTGTTCAACAAAGGGGGAAGACAGAGAGAGGTGCTGCAGTTCCAGCCTTGGTCTGGAGCTCTGAAGAGCATCTGTTGTGTACACACGCCAGGGCCAGTTGATTTCTAGTGGCAGCTCTTTGTATAAAAATGACACACTGGACCTTTTCCTACATTGCACAAGCTGAATCTAGGAATGATTTAGCACAAAGGAGAATTCATGCAGCAGCAGCGGGTGGGACAGCAGGGACTGGACTACAGCCACAGTTCTGGAGTGGCTGGGCTGGGCTGGAACAGTATGAAGGTGCTTAACAGTGTTTTATGGTCACTTTGGAAAAGAAAGTGTAATAATCACCTTTGAGTCTGTAATTCAAAGGCAGATTGTTGTGTTGTGAGTGAAAATAGGCAGTGGTATCAAACACCTTTTAATGCACGTATTTTTTTGTCAAAAATCTCTGAAGATAGCCTGTGTAAGCTCTGTTCCTTTCTTCTAAACTTGAAGCCAGAAGACATTTAGAAAGACTTTTTCTTGTTCCAGTGACAGTACATAAATACAAGCCACACCCTACTCAGACTTCTTTAGGACAAAAACTGAATATAAAGTTCTTGATAAAAGGAGGAGTATGTTTTACATAATTCTGTTCCGATATCCACTATTCCTAAGTGAAGAAAGAATAACAAATTAAAGCTGACAAGGCGAGACAGAAAAAGAAGTAGTGAGAGGTTAGGGCTGGTGGAAGTTAGGAAAACTCCAGCATGTTCAAACTTCAGACATGTTGCTTCCCATCCTCAGAGCACATCTTTTAATTTGAACATCCCTTGCACACAATGAATGGCAGTAAGAGTGGAAGGAGTTCATAGGATTAGCTATGCCCTATCCCCACCTCCAGTCCCAGCCATTTGAACACTGCACATAACAATGCAGAAATCATATTCTTTTTCACCACCCGCTTGTCTTTGATTAGTATCCATAGCCAAGGTATTAATTACCATGGAAAATAGTCAAATTCTGTGAGCATTAACATGCAAATAATCAGAAGAACCAGACCACTTATATGCATATAGGCTTCCAGGACTGGGAACCAACTCTTGTGATAGTTGACTTGAGAAGATATGGGTCCCTTTATTAAATCTTGGGTTTTGTTTTTCAGTTTTCAGCCAGGTCTGAGTGGAAGCAGTGACGCCAGGGCTGGTCACTCTCCCCGTGCAGAGACCATGCGGGCACTAGATGGCTCCCGAGTGACAGGCTTGGGTTTTTTTTAGAAATTGAGCTTTCTAATAATATCTTCACTTCCTGACTTAGAACTTTGTCCAAAATTTCTGTTCCCTCCTACTTGTATAGCGTTTTCTACAATTCAGCTTTACCTTCACAGGCACTGTGTAGTTTGCTGTTTCTTGAAGCAGATGGGAGAAAATTGGGCTCTGCCGTGCTCTTGGCTTAGGGCTTGAGAGGAACTGGCTGGAACAGCGAGCACTGCCATCACAAGACATAGCTGTGGAAGAAGGAAGCATTTCCTGACTTCCACCAAAGCATTCATGAAGACTTCCGTAACTGAGTTAGCTTAGCTGGGAGCCAGCTTAATTGGCACTAATTGGTTTCCCTTGACTGGTCATGTCTCTTTGGACGTGATTTTCATGTTACTTTGCACGGAGAAGCACTTATATCTGGTCTTTCTGAGACAGTGACAACAATCATACCGTTTCAGAAGGCAAACAGCTACCATCAAGCTTAGACTTTCAAAAGAAACGGACTTTGTAAGCAACTGAATGCTCTTGAAGTCTCCCTATTGTGATATGGTGATCACACACAACTGTTGACAGCAGCACAGCTCTGAGTTCCTCAGAAAATCTGCAGACTGAGAGATTTAGTAGCCTATCTCTAGTAAACAGAAATAAACAGAAACCAAATTTCCTCTCTGTGAAAACAGAGAGAGGACTATACATTCTAAACATGGCACGCACTGAAGGTAAAACTTTCCATCTGGGGAACATGTCATGAAAAAGTAGGTCAGTTTGCCTATCACTGGATATGTACTCAGTGGCTTGGACACATACACAAGTAATGCGGAAATGTTGGCGCAATACACTCTAGAGTTCAAGCTCTATAATGACGGGTTTCAGATGTACGTAAAATTTTATGAAGATTAGAGTCACAGAGAACACTGAAGTTTCTAGCCCATTTAATGATGGCTGTATGCCAACAGTTGGCCTTTGGGAGCTTTTCTGCTCCTGGAGTATGGCTGCTCCTGCTGCTGAACCTCAGGGCAGCCTGGGTGTTAGCTCAGTGCCATATTTTCTCTACTTGTACTCCCTTGTTTCTCCTGGAAGGAAAGCTGTACGTGTGGGCAGAGGGGACCAGGGCCAGGCCAGCTGCAGGACTGCACTGTACCAGCATGACCTGTTCTGTTCATCTCTGCTCTCAGGAATTGATCTTTTGCAGTTTCACAGTTCTCTGAGTGAGGAGAAGTGTGTCACTGCAATCTCCTACAAGTACAATCATGACTAAAATTCTTTCTGGATATGCAGAAAGGGTCTGCTTTACAGCTCAGGCAGGTTGCTTAAGAATCTTGAAACCATTTGCTGAGATGCATCCAACCCAACAGCCCAGTGCACCCAGCTGGAGTGTTCAAAAAAGAACAAAGCACCAAACCGAGAACATTACCAGTAACGTCACATGAAGGCACAATGTAGAAAATGTCAATTTCTATCGAGTTATTCACTTTCTCATTCCATGCTAGTGAAACACTTCAGAGAGCTACAGCAGAGATGGTGGAATAAAGAACAATGGCAGTTCCTTGTGCATGTTAAATAGATTTTTCTCAAGTACATCTTCCACATTAGATTGGGCAATACCAGCATTTAAAAATTTTAACCATTTGCATTTTGAGGGATGAGACGGAGCAAAATTTTATTTTGCTGCACATTAAACTTACAAAAGCCTTGCTCAGTAAACCTATCACAAGCTAGCAGCCCTTCCAAACTTAGACAGGAAACACCTGGACTTCTGCGGTAAAACATCACTGTGAGTGCACTGTGCATTTTGGAACAGATCATTTTGAATTGTTAATAAATATTCATCTTATTGCAGTAAAACACTCTGTGTTCACTGCTGTAAACATTGGTGGAGCTAAATTAAATACGTGCAATGTTAGTCATCTTGACTTTTCTCCCCTAAAATGAATACTTGACTTCCCCTCCAAGAACATCTGAAGTTTTAAAACCTTAAAACCCCGGAAGATAAATTCTATCGGATATACAATTTAAGTATCTCCGTTTCTGGTATATTTACTCTTTGTTAACACATTCTCCCAACTTTTAGAAAAGGCTCATTATAAAGCTAACTAGAATGAAGTCTTTGTTTCCTTCCTTTCCTGGGAAAAGCCTTGCACCTTGGCAACATAGCCCTGTAGGATCATACAGGAATTCACTGTCTCTCCTCTAATGGTTTCAATTTGAAAAACAAATCTAGAGATGTCCTTAATTATATGAAAGCCAAAGGGCAAAATGCAAATTGTATACAAACCCTCAGGCCTTTCCTCAAGAAACTGCACAAATTTTGCGTATCTATTTTTACTGAGTTGGTATAACTTACAAGAATCATGCCCTGAATTGAGAAAAATTTCCTAATTTTAGGAACAATTATTTAAGTGTTGCAAATCATCCCTGAACTGAATGAAGATCTGAACTTTCTCCTACAGTGTGCTACCTCCTGTAAGTGCTGGTGATGTCGTTGCAGGAGACACAGCTGACAGAAGATCTAGTTTGGACTTGGTTCCAAGTCCTAACAGAGATTTGTTAAAGGTCATGATAAACAAATCTTGCATCCTGCTGCATATGCTTACACGTAAGGTTAATCTTTTACAGATAATTTGTTCAGGTTTGGGGGCTATTTCCATGTTTCTCTTGCCTAACTATAAAGCACACTCGCTAATACTGTATTTCCATGTCCTAACAGCTTGCATTGTTTAGGTTTTTAACATAAGCGTTCATCAGTTTTCTACTAAAATATATTGCCCATGGAAAATTAATATATTTTTCTGTCTTTTCTCAAAGCATTTTAATACTCAGGAAAACAAGATATCATAAATCTAAGGAAAGAAAAGCTGCTTTCAATTGAGCAGAAAAAAAAGGCAAAGTCTGTTGTGCATGTGTGTCAACAGCTTTCAAAGCTGTGTGATCTGAGCACAAAAAGCAATCAGAAAAATCGTACTGCTCATACAAAAAAAATTTCCCTTGGTGAGAACTCCACAAACACTGAAGCAGCCTTAAAACTTGGCTTACTGTGTCTGTCTGTAGCTCTGCAAAGAAGACTACTTGTTTCTATTTTCTGAATGTGTTGAAAACTAGAACATGGCAGCTGTAATTCTGATATAAAGCTCCCCCAAACAAACACCAAAACAACCCTGACCACCTGTTTTGAGCAGACTTCAGCTGTGGAAAATGCCTCTCCAAAGGGAAAGTGTTGGAGAATATTTATGAGACCCTAAAAGCAAGTGGGTTCTCTCTGAGATTTTTCTATAGGCATAGCACTGCATTATTTATTAAATATCAATTGCTTTGTCCCTTCCACCCCAGGGAGGTTATTTATTTGTGATATCATCACTGTTGTAAAGAGGAGTATTTATAGTGAGATGCATGGTGTAGGTAGGGCAGAAATGTCTACCTCAGCTGTTCCTGCTGTCCTGTGGGGACAGGAGTAGTGCTGGACCTCCTCTGGAGCTGATGGTACCAGCACCTCGCGGAACAACAAGCTCCGTGCCAAGCCCGACGTTGGGTGGGCACAGCAGGCAGGAGCCCATCACTAGGAATCAGCTCATCCTGGAGCCGGCCCGTGGGCTGGACCCCTCAGGTTTCTTTGCCTGGCCCAGGTAACCAACATAGCTTCCTTCAGCTGTGTTTGCCTCTGGAGGGGATGAATGACGTCTGGAATATATCACACTTTGGGGAGACCTAGGCACTGCTCAGAGACTCCTACTCCTTGTAAATACTAGTCAGTGACCCTATGGAGCATACCCTGTATGATATGGCAGTCACAGTATCCAATAATATGATAAATAAATGAAGCTCTACTTAGTACAACATCTGCTCTGCAAATTGTCTCAGAACCATCTTCTTTCTTCATGACATACACAGCAGTGGTGTTTTTAAACTATACCTTTACAGTGCTATGGTGAAATAATGCCATAATCCCCTCTTGGTCCACCTGAGGAAAGCTCCTCACCGCCGCTGCCCTGTTGCACCCTCTCACCTGCTGACACATGCAATTTCCTGTTTTCTGTTGATACAAATAATCTTACAAAATCGCAGATATTTTGAAAGGCCACTGTGTTCAACAGATATTAGTGTTTCTGTAAGCAATCAGGCAGGCTTGGTATTTAAATGACACAGAATACAAACACTGTGTGAGACAACCAAAATGTTCAAATAAATTCTTACTATAATGAGTGGTTCAAGAGCTAGAAAAGGTACATGCAAAACATTCTCCAAAGTTTCTAAAATTCTGTTTAGCAGATTACTTATAAAATAGTAGGGTAGAGTAACAAAACCAGATACCAGATACTTGGCTTAAAGACAGACAGAGAAAGGTGGAAGGGCTCCTTAAGTGGATGAGATGCTATCCCCCAAGCCATCTGAACAGAAGCAACTTTCATGTAATAAGTAGCTGAGAAAAGCGTATTCAGTAGCTTGTCTTTTTTTGGGGGGTGGGGTGGGTAATCATGGCCAGTGTGATGGAAATGAAATGGATGGAATGGAAGAAGATTAGCTCATCCACCTTGAACAGATTTAATAATCCTCATTATCTTTTTTTGCCAGCTCCCTCCTCTAACTAGAAAAGAAGGAGAAGCTCCCATTAATAACAGACCACCTAACTCCCCAGCTCAGCAATGCTGACTATCCCCACTGCTGTGTATTCTCATCTTTTTCATCTGCTGTCTAGAGAGGCTGCCAGGGCACTGAGGTGACTCCACCACACCGCAGACATTCATGCAGAGACTGATCTTTTTCCCTGCAACGTTCAAAACACTAATGGTCTTACTTGGTATCTAGAGACCTTTCATTTGAGAATTTATTCCAGCTGGACTGCAGAGCTGGATTGAGATTTCCTTGATAGCCTTGACCCACACTGCAACACTGAGAAAAAGCTCAGACTATTCACAACCTCTACTGCTCTCATGAATAGCTTGTTTGTATGGGTGGTTTTGCCACCAGGCTTGGTACTATGAACACTCTCACTGTTACTGTTTAACTATAGTAAATCAGTTAAAGACTAACTGTGGTGTTCCAGAGAAATATTTTATTTCATGCAATGAGACTGGCCTACAGTCATGTATCTGACTTCCAGACTGGAAAGACTATAAAGAACAATGATTTTGAACTTTACTGCATTTTTTTCAGTGACTTATATACACAGAGAGTAAGGAAGAGAGGACTTTGTGCTCTAGCAAGCTCAGATGTGAATACATCTTCAAATACTTCACTGGCAGAGAAAATATTCTACTGGCTCTAAAAAAATTAGCAAATAGGTATAACTAGGAAGGTATTTTTAATGAAAGATTTCACTATGCATTTCTCCAGCTAACTAAATGTGCACTGAAGAGCTAAAAGCAGACACTATTATGGTAACTCCTAAGTGACCAGTTCAAACAGGCAAAACACACCCCTGCCTGGCGGATGTTAGGGTAAATGCCTTTCCAATAAACTCTCCAGATTCTAAACTACAGTATTTCATTTTTCCAGAAGCCTCTCAAGTACGACCATGTGGATTTTCAATGGCAGAAACACCCTGCTCACAGCTGATGTTTTGTCAAGCTGTTTTCTTCCCCATGTCAAAAGAAAACACATAAATATTCTTATAAGCAGGTCACTTCTAGCTGACATGCATTTTGCATTCCACTATTTTCACTCTTTTTCCCTACACACAGAGTCCATATTGTTTATGAGTTTATATGAGAAAACTGACCTGGCACTACTTAAATTCTTCTAGCTAAACTTGAGTAAAAACCTGTGTGGACTCTTTTCACTGGAGATTGGAGTATTTTTATTTAATGTAAAGCTATTAGGAAAGGATTCAACTGAACTAAAAAAAGTTTAATTTGAAGGTTGGAGTTTGGCACCAATTAAACTATATTTAACACCCCCCCACACCCCCCGATTCAAATTATATCACGGTGCCTTTTCCATGTGGAGAAACCCTTTCATTCTCTCTAATTTTGAGATCCTAAGCTTCCTGCAACCAAACTGACCAGCTTTAGGATACAGAGAGGATGGCAAGTCTGTTTTGCATTATTCACCATCTGAATAGGGACTAATCCCACGAAAACATATAGACAGAAACCAGTGGGAGATGAAAATCAACTCAAACTGATAGGTAGCATGTAAAAGGAAAATCCTTGATGCAAAATAGAGAAAATGAGTTTTAAATCCCTGTATGAACAGAACTTCTGACTCTGAAGCATGATTTAATACTATACCAGACATTGATATACTTGGTGTTTTCAGGAAAGCATATGACAATTTTGTAGAGAATTTTTGCTTTAATTATTAGTGTGTGAAAACAGCATTAAGGAGGTGATCACAGTAAGTCTGAAGCTTTGCTCTGATTAACAAATTAGCCAGTTCTAAACAGATCAAGTAACAGTCAGAAAAGCCGATGACCCTTGAAAGCAGCCTTAAACTTTCATTGGGCTACTTATTACAGACCACTTGCTTTGGATGCAAACAATATCAGGTGTGCCCCCTTAGATCAGAAAATCTCTTTATTAAAAAATGAAAGAGCACTTGGTTTTCACTAGATGCTTTGAAGTAACAGCAGTTATTCCTAGTAAGAGGGATTTTCAGGACCCAAAGAGTCTGTATTTAAAAGGAGATTGCTTTCACTGGCATACTCCAATTTAATTAATTCAGATTTATAAGTAGAAGACCTATGTTAGTTGCAAAAGGAGTTTGCAATTAAATGAAATCTATAGAAAAAGGACAACATTTACAAAGTCAACACATCAGAAAACTGATGTTCTTTAATGCTGAGTAATTAATTTTTCGCATCGGGGGAGACCTTCTTGACAGTTTTTGCCAACTGCTGTACAGCTCTAAAGTGATATTCATAGGAGCCTTTTCCTGGGCTCCGATGGGTGCCGAGTCGAGCAAAGGCACCCTGAATAACTAAGATTTTTCCTTTTAACTCTCTGGTTCCTTCAAGATGTTTTCTCAAATGTTAAGATGCTAATTACTTCAGCTTCTGTTCAGTCTTCAGGGGTCCTATTTGTCAGAAAGAGAAATGATTTCTCTGCTGGTATAAGTCAGTATAGCTGAGGACCTGTCTACCTTATTTACTTTCTCAAACATAGTGTTCTCGTACACATATTTAAACACGCATAAATTAGGTGGGATCTCACAAACTGGGCCGATGCATTGCCTCACAGTTCAGCATTAATAAATGAAGTATCTAACAAACCAATTCAGTAACTTTATGAAAAATTCATTTTTGGGACAGTGAGACTAGGATAGTACAGCACACAATACCATATACTAAATTTATAGCTATTGAAGTGATTTCTGTTCATTAGATATCTCAGTCATTATGGATTCTCCATAGAAATGGCATCCCTCTTCTGAAGCTGTATTATCTAACATTAAGCCATGAAAGTGGTTTCAGTATTAACATGCAGCTGCTATTTGCTACTTTGAGAAAATGTAGGTCCTGACCTTGAAGGTACTTTTGCACGAGTAACTTTATAAACCAATGTATTGCATGTATAGCTCTGGAAATCTAGAATGCTCTTCTCCAAGAATTAAAAAGTGGTTTGTCAGTAAATATCTTAACTAGGGCAGGGTGACACCTGACAGAGCTGCCAGTCTTACAGCTGAAAACACATCCAGAGTTCATTTCTATAGCTCACACCTTACAGAATGCACCCTACTACGATGGGCAACCCACTCAATGAAATCTGAGTTTATTCAGGGGTAACACTTAAGAGAAAAAAGTACAGAACATATTTTCTCAATCTCCAGGTTTCAAGCTGCTACAGAATTTCAGTTCCAATGTATGATCTAGTCTAGCTTGGGAATTTTCATATGAAGGCTGTTAGTGCATCTGGTTTGATTTGTTTCTAATCAACCAATGTGGATTTTTAAAATGTATTCCCTTGGAAAGTTTAGCTGATATTTTCAAGGAAAACAATAAAGAAAATTCAGCTTTGACATGCACATTTTTTTTTGCTTATACAACAAAAACTTTTGCTTTTAAGTCTGTGGTGTTCTAGAGACGCTAGGGAACAGAACTATTTTTCATGCCAAAGTATGCATTTCTGCTGTAAGGACATTATTTAAAGAAACCTGTCCTTTTAACTGAAAATCCTCAGTGCATCAATTCATAAATTAAAATTATCAGTATCAAATTAAAAAAAACAAAAAACAAACCAGAATTAAACAACAGAAATATTATTGCAGATCTATGTATTTTTATCACCTACTGAAATTACCTGTGGGAATCTTAATTTTCTGTGGGTCAGATCTCTGCCCCAGCAGGGCAGAAGATCTAAGGAGGCACCCAGGGAGCAGGTTTCCAAACCTCACTGCAGTGGACAGGTGCTCACCCTCCATCTTCAGTCTGTGGTCCCTGCAGTGGGGCCTGATTCTCTGCCACCTTCTGCCTGTGTTTTCACTTGGCATCAGCAGTAGAGTTGCTGGTTTCCTGTTCTGCGTCATGTATCAGTTCCCGGTTTTGCCTGGATATTTATCTTTCTACTGGTTGCACTCCAGTCTCGGTTGACTGCTGTAATTAATGGATTTGATATCCATTTTACTTCATCCCTACTACTTTCTGGATCATTGGAATACAGCCCTTTGAAACATTTATCAACTTCCCTGTGCTTTGGTTGATGCCTGGCTGCAGAACATGCACTGCTGAGTAGAACTTCCATCCTTTCTACATGAAATATGGAATAACTAGGGAAGTTTCCAAAACAGTAGTATTTCACAGCACCTTTCTGTACATTATATATTTTAGTTTAGATTGGTAAAAGTACCTGTATCTAGTCAACCTTGGCACTGTTTCAGACCATTTTTCAGTTACTTTCACTTTACCAGTTTTATCCAGGCAGCTGAAATTATCCGTATATCTGCTTCACATTTAGTTGTGTGGAAAAATTTTCAAGCAAAAAAAAGGCTCGTCTGTTTCTGAGACTGAATATAGGGGATAATACGTTCTTTTGCACACTGTAAGTATTAGGACATCAAACCCCTCTCACTTCACAGGTGGGCTGCGGTGGCACATTGCTCTGGCAGGCAAGGTCATCAGAGCCTGTGGCTGTGCTGGGCATGTCCTACACCAGTGCAGCTACATCCAGGAGCTCCAGCTTCCCTCTCCTGCCCCAGAGACATGAGACAAATGACTGGAGGAAAAAGAAAAAAGAAGCTAAAGCTACAGGGCAGCAGTGTAGCCTGGGATTTGCAGCATGCAGTGGCAAGCTGTGCTGGGGCAGGAGATCTGAACTATGGGGTCCGTCACCAGGGGAAAGGGGCCTGAGGGACACATGCTGCTGGAGAAACCAGAAAGACAGGGGATGATGATGGGAGCGTTTTTTTGGGGAATATGGTCTGGGGTTTTTTAAACAGCTGAGCATTGCTGTGCTGGTGTGCTGCAGATCACTCAAAATGAGCTTTTTGCAGGTCCCAGTGTGTTAGTGCCTGGTGTGTAGTACCTCATCTGGCCGATCTGCTGGAGTGCTGCCACCTCACACTGCAGTGGTGTCCTGGCTCTAAACACTCAAAGTGATGATGTAACTCTAAATACTCTGAGAGATCAGGTCTAAGTCTTATAACCTGTCAAACCTGGTCTGGCACCCACCATGGGATGACTTTTTTCCCTGTACTTCAGGTTCTTACCTCTTAATATCATCTCACTTTGCAATTGGGAAAATTAATTATTGCTTGTGAAAAAGACACCAAAAGGGACAACCGTGGCGAAATTAGCAATTCTGATCTTGAAGCGAAGTTCAACCGTGTCAGTAAGTCAGCCATGTGAAACACTCACTGAACAATAAGGGCAACACAAAAGTACTGAAAAGCTGCTCGTCCCAGCCAGCACCATCGCTTGTGTGCACCCAAGGGAGGTTTGGGGGACAGTAATGTCATCATAGAAATAAAGGAAAGAATATACAGCTGTCCTGGCTGTTGAGCCTTTCAGTGTACAATTTAACAATCTTTTAATGCAATTTGTGTGTGTAACGTGCGACATAGGAATTTAAATGTGAAAGCCCTTTGTATGTAGCACATTATGTAGCTTCTTGCTGTTTGCTTTAGAAATTCCTAACTGCCCAACTGATGCAGACCTGCACACACAATAACCCTTAACAAATTGCTCTCGCTGATAATCAAGGTAGCAAGGGCCAAGGTCAGAGTTCAGCTCTTTCTGATGTCAAGGGCCTTCCTCTAAAGCCCAAAGCAGCATGTGATGCAGGGGTGCTCTTTAATGCCAGCTGCCATTAAAGGCTGCGCTCCTTCATGCTTCACTGGAAGCTGGCTGGGACACTTGCTTACATGGGTGGGTAGTTTAAAGCTCCTGTTGGTTAATCCCTCAAACGGCCCAGTGACTGCTTTCATGAAGTATACTGGGAAGATTAAAACGGCCTGATTTTTTTTTTCTCCCCCCTGAAGTTCACGAGAAACTGCCAGCGTGATTTTAAAACCCTGCAAGAGCACCCGAAAATGTGTATGAAGGATATGGGCTTTAGAGTTTCATGGTTTCCAGACAAGCTTCAAGTAATTATTTAACACCAACTATACAAAGCATTAGGACAAACAGATTATATCTCTATTATTCTTGGGGTAATGCTACAAAGCTAGGGGGAAAAGGCTAGTCTGATATTCAGAGCTTTTCTTCTCCTCAGCCAAGCTTTTATGTTCCCTAAGGAAAGCTGGCATGCCTAAACAGATTATAGGGGAATATATGACACTTTTATTATTGCCTTTTCAGGAAGAAGCTAATATTCAACATGAAACAACACTTTCCCCTTCAAACTTTAAAAAATTGAATGTTAACTGTGACATTTATAATTCTAACCTCAGCAGTTAAAGCCACGGTCACATGTATTAAAGGGTGAAATCATAAGGAGCTAGAAGGCAGAATGTCAATCAGTGCTTGGCTCTTCTGAATGCTTAGGTGCTTATCTCTTCTTACTGCATTGAGAAGGTAGCTGAGTGCCTAACTTGGGGATCTGGATTTCATTAGGCAGCAAGGACCTTCATCAGGGGCTACAGAGCTCAGTTTTGCCTTATTTTAGGATCTAAAATGGAATTTGTTCATGGCTGTGATGATATTCCTTCTCATCTGAAATGTACCCCAAGGTCTTCTGTGCCTTGTGTCCTCCTCTGTGGCAGCATTCCACACGAACTGGGGTTTTTCTGCTTTAAACATATGTATTTTTAGATAGTCTTTTTTCCCGTGCAGATAAGCATGCTTTTTGTGTCACCATTTCTCACGATAACCAAGAACCAACATACTTTATTTTCATATTTCAATTCTCTACATAATCCAAACACTTTTTGCTACTAAACTTGAAGACAAAGCAACTACAGGAAAAACAGGTTGTTGAACTTTCCATTCTTTGAAATCCTAATTCCTTATTTCTTCAGTCAGTGGAACAGCATACAAAGTAGTACAAATCAAGATGTGTGATTATTTGCTTAATAAACTTAAAAATAATGGTCTCTACACTTTCCATCTGTGGTTTCTGAGTCCTTACGCAGTCTGATGTCTACTGTGAGGGTCTTCAGTCAGGTCTGATGCAGACAGTCAGAAAAACATGTATTCTGAAGTGATACACTCTGTAATTGGCCTCCTCACAGAACTGCTTACCATGATTTTTGATGGTAGTTTCTGCTTTCATCTTTCTGCTTTGCAGTAAAGCATTACCACTGATCTAAACTGCAGATAATAACTAATCAGGGTTGCTCTTTAGACTTACTGTATTTTTTGTTTTTTTGGCCATACACGTAGGGTTTTAACACAACACTTACATAGGCTGATGTTTCAATGCCAACACCCTTTCTAAGATGTGAGAGTGCATCCTCTGAATGCTGCTATGCTTTTATGCACTGCAATGAATGGTTGGCTCCGTGACACGGGGCACTGGAAAATCCCCTGGAATCTGCGCCCTGCACTGTTACTGGTGTTTTGATCTGAGCTTGGGAATTTTACAACTTGCTTATTCGTACGCATATGTAAATGATCCAGAGAAATAAGCCAACTTCTTACCAACACACCGGCCATTCTTCTGAAGGTGTGAAAAAATTACAACATTTTTTCCATCTTAGTAGGAAATGTCTTTCACAATGTATTTGATGAAATACACTCCTCATTTCCTACACTAGCAGCTTTATTCTTCAAATTGCAACCCGAAGTATTTATAACTTGTGTTAATTACAAATAGTATATTTTTAGTTCTAAGGAAGTTTTCTCACTACCAGTCTTTTATCACTACCAGTGCTTTTATCACTCCACTAACATATTTACTAACGGTATCAATAACTAGTGATGAAGAATTCAGAAGGTATGCAGAACAGGTTAATGCAATTAGAAATGCTAGTTTTTGTACTTAAATCTCTAAACTAGTTCTTCCAACAAAATCATATGGGAAGGCAATCTGATCCACATCTTGCCTGTTCAGATTTGTTTATGGTATATGATTAGACTTCAGTAAGTCAAGGATGTGAATTTATATTTTCTTTTGCACCCAGGCAAGGCTACAAGTAAATATAGTATGACTTCAGAGGAATTTAGTATATAATAATGAAGCGGATCAAAAATCTAGGCAATTGACTAGGCAAATAAACAGTACCCATAACTCCACAGATCTTTAATTGGAATAAGAAAGGAAACAGTTATGGTGGGTTGACCCTGGCTGGACGCCAGGTGCCCACCAAAGCTGCTCTTTCACCCCCTCCTCAGCTGGACAGGGGAGAGAGAATACAACGAAAGGCCTGTGGGTGGGGATGAGCTCAGGGAGATCACTCAGCAATTACTGTCATGGGCAAAACAGATTCTACTCGGGGAAAATTAATTTATTGCCAATCAAAACAGAGTAGGATAATGAGAAATAAAAACTTAAAACACGTTCCCCCCCACCCCTCCCTTCTTCCTGAGCTCAGCTTTGCTCCTAATTTCTCTACTCTGTCCCTTCCCGGCGGTGCAGGGGGAAGGGGATGGAGATCGTGGTCAGTTCATCACCCGTGGTCTCTGCTGCTCCTTCCTCCTCAGGGGAGGACTCCTCACACTCTTCCCCTGCCCCAGGGTCCCTCCCACAGGAGACAGTCCTGCGTGAACTTCTCCAACGTGAGTCCTTCCCACGAGCTGCAGCTCTTCCCGAACTGCTCCAGCGTGGGTCCCCCCGGGGTCACAGTCCTGCCAGTAAACCTGCTCCAGCGTGGGCTTCCCAGGGGTCACAGCCTCCTTCGGGCACCCCCCTGCTCTGGCCTGGGCTCCTCCCCGGGCTGCAGGTGGAATCTGCTCCTCCATGACCCTCCCTGGGCGCAGGGCACGGCTGCCTCGCCATGGGCTGCACCGCGGGACCTCTGCTCCAACGCCTGGAGCACCTCTTTCTCTCGCATATTTTCACTCCTGTCTGGCTGCTGCTGCTGTTGCAGAGGAGTTTTGCCCCTTGAACATGTTATCCCAGATGTGCTCCCACCGATGCTGATGGGCTCAGCCTTGGTCAGCGGTGGGTCTGTCTTGGAGCCGGCTGGTGTTGGCTCTGTCAGAAGCGGGGGAAGCTTCTGGCAGCTTCTCACAGAGGTCACCCCTGTAGCCCCCCTGACACCAAAACCTGGCCACGCTAACCCAATACAATAGTCAAGCAGCTTTCAAACACATTCAACTAAGAAATGTGAGAAATCTCTTTAATTTAGTTATAGCAAAAAAGAAAAGATTAAATGAAAATGAAAGATTAGGACAGATCTTTTGGTGTTAGCATTCTTTTTCTGTTGAACACAAAAAGCAATGATTTACAATAACTAAAATCCTAACCCATCATTTTTTTAACTGACCATATCTTTTTCCAGCAAACTGATGAGATGATGACAGCTTTTCAAGGCCTTCCCATAAATGACATTCTTCAGCATTTTACTAACACAGTGCTGAACTGCTGCAGTATTTCATCTGTATGAATCAATCTTATGGCTGTGCTTTACTCATTTACCATTACTTACACGCACATATATTCCATGACTACTTGTAAAGGAATAAGGTTCACATTTTCTACATAAATACATACTCTTTATGTCTCTCATGACTTACTCTCATTAGCTATATAATAAATGATGTTAGACATGAGACTACGTTAGTATGTTGACTCTGGAATGCTGCAGTTACACGTGGTTGACTGGCCTCTCTGCTAAGGTTTATAGTGTAGTTTTGTAGTTCATAATATAGGCAATTTTTACAATATAACACCCCTGCTAATAAAAATAAAATTGTTACGTAACACCACTACTAAATAATGAAACCACTACTATGTTTAATTTACCTATTAAATCCTGTGTAGCAGTAAATGTTATTATAGAGTTTGTTATTAATGTGAGTAACCTCAAGATTGCTGCCAACACTTCAAACATAAAATTTCTGTAAAGATGTTGGAATCAGCTTACTCCTTATTACAAAATCAGGGTAAGATTCCCAATAATCACATGAGATCCCCAGTAACGTTATGGACTGCACTGGAATGGACCTAAGGACAGAAAGTTGAGCCCACCTGCTAGATCATCTCAGGTCCCTCTTTCATAGAATTTCAGCATGCAGAGAAATACGTTATACTGCCATTTGTTTCTCAATTAACTCAGTTAAGCAATTTATGTCTAGCTTTCAAGTGTGCATGAAATGCAGGGAAGTGCCACAATTATGAAGATTTCATTTCAAACTTCCACTTATTTCCATTAAGGACAGTGTAGGAACTCCAGAAAAGATGCCAGAGGGGCTGTCAGTCCTCCTGAACACAAAGATGCTGTGACACGCTGGGGACAGCCCTTTCACTGAATACAACCCTTTCTAGCCCCAGACTGAATGGATGATGGATGACAAACAGCTTTTTGTTATAACTAAAAATATAATTATTATCTACCATCATAATTAACGAACTCTGAAATAAAAACTTTTTTGACTAATAAACTCCATAAATAACTGCTTTTGTTTTTCTAAAAGAAAACATAGCAGCTTTAACAAAGTTCTGCCTTAACAAATCTTCACTGTGACCTCAGGATTCAATTTTAACAAGTTGGTTTTAATCCTGTTAGTTTAAGATCAAAGAAAAAGATTCATTGGCAGGGTTAAATGGAGCAACATTGAAGGATTTATAAAAATAAGGCCAATACCCACACAAGTCCTTCTGTTTTAATTAAGTTTATGTTTTTTCTAAGTATTGCTGGCAGGAATTAATGCTCAGAGACCTACGCCAAAGTAGTTCACTTTAACCCAAGGACATTTTTTCACTTACTTTGACTGTATTTTAAGTTTTCTATTTTGAAGTATCTAGCTTAATTTCCTTCTTGAGAAAGTAAGCCTCTTCTCAGCAACGCTTTACATAACTACTATTTTCCTTTTACATGATTAAAGTCCAGGAGTCCACGTTGGCTTGACAATAAGTGTTCTGGTCTTTCTGAATCGTTCACTGCGGTAAAGGTACCTACCAGACCACGGTGTAACATTCTCCCTTAAAAAAAGTTTCTGCTTCTGTGTCTGCTTTATTGGTGTTGAAAAACAGTGATAAAATTAATCCTAAATGTCAATGATCACTGCTGTGTGGTTAAGACAAGTAAATTCTGACATGCTGCAACACATAGTCACTGTTCACTGCTTCGCCCCCAAATATGAGCCTGTGATGGTCCATCGCTCCATGGAACTTGTGTCCACTCCGGATATCTGGCACCTGGAGACAGGTGGGCTTTCCCTGCTCTGATAACACAACTGCTGCCCAGGGCCAACTCCAGCTGAAAACATTTGTGCTACTGGGGCTGGTTATGCCTCGTAGCTATGCATGTAGAAATTAATTCCTCAACAGAAAATGCTCCCCCAGAACAGATCACCTATGGACTTTTTCCTTGTTCTTCAGACACCCTGAGGAGGAGGGAGGTATTAGAGGACAGTCAGCCTGCACTCAGCCTACATGGAAAAAGGAAACAGGGAAGACAAATTGGGAAATATCTAGAAGATAAGTGAACATATAAAATTAACACTGGAGCCTCTAATAATTTTATTCATCTTCTAGTACTTGCAACTACACTACCCATCCCTGAAAAAAATAGCTATCTTTTGGATTTGCAAGATATACACTTACTTCAGTGAAAGTTAAGCACCTGTTACTCTTCCATCCTATTTCTACTTTTGGCTCTCTCAAATCTTTCATTTATTTTCACTGATCTCATTCTATACAGTGGTCTGAATAAATGCTATAGGACTTGTGATTTTGATTGTCTCTTCGATCATCCTAAATTAAAGGATAGTTTGCATTCTTAATGACTTTCCTTGGCTCTTACACAGTGTGGTACCTGAAGCAAGATTGTCCCGAGACAAAATGGAGAAGCTAAAATGTGGTTATCAAGAGTTCTGGCAGTAAAATATCCAATGTTGTAATGTCAGTTCTTTGTGGCCCTCCTAGAAACCAGGCAACAGACAGTTAACTTAGGCCATCCATTTCTGCATCTGTATGTATATATGTAATGTATAAACTTAATTAAAAACAATTGTAACTGCTAAAGTGTAACATTACTGAGCATAACATGTATTTTGTCATGACTTCAAAATAGAAATGTGCTTTTTGACTTGTTATGGAAGTCTTGCTTGCCAGACATTTCTAAATAAAGCCCAGGAGACTGGATTTACATCTTTCCTCTCTTAACCCTTCTCTTAATCACTTCCCTCTAATTCCACTTTTTTCAATGTGTGTGGCTTAAGCAAAGCCTCTTCTCTGTAATTGTCTTCTAAATTGGCAAAAGGACAGTGCAGGGTGTGACCCTCCTCCAGTTTTTTGTGCACAATTGTACTCTCCTGGGCCCCATTCTCCTACAAGCTCTCCCACGTCTCTGTTAAGTAGCCAAGATTATACAAAGCAGTCATTCCTGTTTCACATCTGTGTCTTCCTACAGCAATTGGATCCATAAAATGAGTTGTCATCATGGTATTTGATAGAGTTCTGAGCCAGAGGTACTGTATCTTCACGTCTGGGGGTGAGTGGGTTCCCTCCCTTAGGCCGCAGAGGATGGGGTATCTCACTGCACGACACTAGCAGCAGCGGTAAAAGATGCTGCTGGGAGTTTCAAAGGAGCAGAAAAAGGTCCATGCAACAGAAGACAACACAGTCACTGGAGAAATACGTGGGGTAAAGGTTTCCTCAAGATGTTTCTCTTTGTTAGGGATTCATTTTGAGCTAATACCTTCACTGCATATTTTGCAGCCACTGGTATGATTTCACTGAGTGAAGGCATCTCCCAGTTTATATAAGCAGCTAAAGTGCTTTCTAGCACCACAGTGCCCACTGGGCCAGGTAGGGTACACCCTGTACACCACACACTGCCCCTCTTTCCCTGATGAACTGCACAGGATTACGTAGGAGAGAGCTGCTCACAGGCAGTCCTAGCTTGCACGCTCTGCAGAGTCTGGAGCAAATATGTGCTTAAACAACAGTCAATACTGTGTTCTTGAAGACCAATTTTATAGAAAAAACATACATTGTATGTTAGTCTAACATTACTGCCTTTGCCTTAATTCTCTTCTGTTTGTTAAACACAAATGTTTTTGCCACCCGTTATTCAACAGTAAGCTTGTCTGACAGCTTTTGGCATACAGTGATTTTTTAATAACTACCATCCACTGGCATACACTTACTTTTTTAATAAGTACCATCCACTAAGCACACATACCAGAGATGTAAAACATTTTATTAAATTAAGCAGAGGCACAAACCATTAAAATTATTTTCTTACTAATAAAAGGCAAATGTTTACATTTATTAACACTATATTGAGTTCAAACTGTGTAAATGATAGAGAGGCTATTTTGCAATACCTCCCACACCAGTTTTTATGGGTTTTTAGAATAGAAGCGTAAAAGACGGCCTTTTCTTACCAAACATAGATTTTCCAGCGTTTTGATTATTCCTAACTGCATTGTCCTAACGCGATGCAGCAGCAGCTGCCCATTTTACCTCCCTTGCTCCAGCATGGCTCCTGCTCTGGGGCGTGATGTCGGTGTGTCGCCTCCATCGCCCGCAGTGCCCTGCTGCTGTCCTGCTTCACTGCGGTACAAGCTCAGCAGCACCATGTGCTCAAGCAGCTCTGTCACCTGGACTACTCCCAGTTCTGTCTCCTGATAATCCAATTTATCACCTCAATGACTGAAATTACCTGTCAACAGAAGCAAGCCAGCACGAGCTGTGCCCTGCGGCCAACCCTAACCACGTGGGACTGGTTCTCTGACCCACCAAAGAATAAATACCCATTACTTTTCCCTGCACTAGTTCAGTTTCTGTGGACAATCTTTTGTTCCTCTTCTGCGACTGTCAGCCAAGAGGCCTGTTGCTGGGTTTAACTGCTTTTAACTGGGTTAGTTTTATAGAGTAGTTTAGCGTACTAGACTAACACAACCATACTGATAGCTACCTTAGTTGTCCAGGCTGTGTAAATCCATGCAGGTGACTTAAAAGTCAGTCTAAATGATGACGAAAAAACTATCTAGGCCCTTGGCTATTCAATTTTCTTCATGGCATCACAACTGCAACAAGAAAAGCTTACAGTCTTCAAGATGCATAATGAAACAAGTTTTATTTCCATTCTTTAATAGAAGATTACAGAAAAATGGAAAAGTAAGATTATTATTCTTCACTATTCACTGCACACTGGAATAACAACTATATCTTCTTTACAAGGAAATTAGTATCATCAGCTATTGCATGCTTTTCCAGTAGAAGAATCTCTTCAAAGAACTAGCCAGGAAAGTATTCTTAATACCCAAATAATATATTATGATAAACAATAATAATATGTGAAATGCACCATGTAATATTTAGAAATCACTGTTGTTAAAGACAGAGCATTCCCCAAAATTTCTACTTTTGACTGGTGTATTCTGGTATTTAAGAGTAGGTGTAATGAGTAGGGACTCTTAGAACTATGCTTACTTGAACCCTGCTAGTCTAGGGTGCTTTTGAACATTCTCAAGCAAAAGAAATCAGTATCAGTATTTTGGAATCTCTGATCAATAATCTTACAAACAATTGTATCTAATTTCTCCCTTCTTCCTCCCCCTTTTCTACCTCCTCGTAAGATTTCTGAACAACCCGACAAAAATGGGTGAAGAACATGAGCCAGCAGATCTCCCAGCACCACTGACAGAAAAGTTTTCACGCTCAAGTATCACTGTAATAAGAATGTTGTAAAATATACCATGAGTTCTTACTGGCACATCCCAGTACCTTCATGCTGTGGAACAGCACTGTGCTCTGAACCATGATATAGATGGTCACTCAAAACATGTACAATATGTAGCACTTGGTCACACTGTGGATGCTGCTCCAATACAGGAGATGGCATATAAAAGTATGAAGCATTTTAGAACCTCCTGCCACATTCTTCTTCTAGTGTTCTGTTTCTTTCTTTTAGGTAACATCATATCAGGTTAGTGTCTTTATCATACTACAATATCTCTGTCATGCTACATACTTACTGAAGTCATCAAAACAGAAGATTTATCTCTAGGTACTTGTACAACTGCGGTATTGTATCAACATTTTATACAGTCTATCTGGAATTCCTTCTGATTTCTCAGATGTCTTTAATTTTCTCCAGTAATGTAGGTAAGATTAAAAGCAAAGCCTGGCAAATAAACCTCCGGCATTGCAATAACACGGACAGATATGGATTTTTTTCTTTATTATTCTGCTAGAAGAACTTACAAAGTGTGGGTTTATTTTCTCCCTAAACTCTTACACAATACTAAGTTTCAGAACTACACTTATATTTTGTGCAAGATATTTTTGTACTAGAAATGGCAATTCTGTGGCAAGAGTCACCTGGTTCTCTAAAAGGATGGGGCCTTCTCATGATCTCACAACCCTTGTCCAGTAGGAGAAGAGCTCTGAGGCTGTAGTTCCTGTGGAGAAACAGCCATGAATGTCCTGCCTTACGCCTCTGCAAAGACACCGCAGTGCAGGCTTGTTCTGAGATGGCATCTCTTGCAGTTGATTTCCTTTCACCATAGAGGGAATGGTAAAAGAAGAAGAAATGGGTTACTGTCTTCACATGACTAGTGTGAACTCAGGGAGAGGCTGGGCTGAAGTCCCAGCTGATGTCAGTCCCGCAGCCCTCAATGTCAGCGGATCTGACATACTTGACTACAAACTTGAGCATATTCGGATCACATGCTGTTTCTTGATGGTTCTATAGAAGTGACAGATTTTCTGTTGAGTCCTAGCTACTCTCACTTTCCTCTTTCATGGACCAGACCCTACACTAGGGTAAAACCACAGAAGCCTGGACCAAACAATGACTATGCCAGTTTACACAGTCTAACTGCTTAACTCCCTGAACTTGTTGTGTGAGTGTAAACAGTGCAGTGCCGCTGTGTAGAAAACATGCAGCATATATGCTGGTCTTGACAATCTCTGGAATGAGTTGCAATGTGTAGATGGCTGGCTGGAGGAGGCTGTGCAGTCTGCAAAGTGCTTGGGCTGACCATGATTTATGTTTGCTTCCAGGTGCATGTAAAATTTCCATCCCCCATATAGACTCAAGCACTGTGCTACACAGTCATGAGAGATTAAAATTCCTGCACATTTTCTAGAAATATCAGCCGTGCTGAGAAGGAAGCATGGGAAGTACCGTTTGTTTTACACTCACAAGAATCCTTTACAGATACCTATATTTTCTTAGCATTTCGTATTACTACGAATTAAAATACTGCATTTGGGCATAATGTTATTTTAGTTAATTTCCTACAGACTGTTTTCAGCCCATTTCTAAGTGAATGGTGAATAAGTCTTCAGTTGAACACAGCGCTTTCAGATCCTGCTGCTTAGAATAGCTCCCTGCTTCTCAAGTATTAATTGTATCTGGTTATGTTTAAATGTCATTAAAATATGCAGAAGTGATCTATGGGGATTCATATTTCTACCAAAAATCGAGTCTGCACCTTAACTTCCCACTGCAGGAATCCAGGATGGGTTTTTCCCGCTGTGCCTGTTGCAAACATCTGCCACTTCTGAACGCTGAGAAGAGTCCTTGCAATCCAAATTTTAACATTGTAGCTGAATGCTTTTAAGAGAGAGTATTGCTATTTTATTCATAAATTTTTTCAAGAAAGGAAAGGGGGGAGAAGAGGCAAGGAAGTAAGCCAAAAGAGCTTTGACTTGCTTTCTGTTTTAAAGTGTCTCAGTGAGGGTTGTGCCAAGAAAAACAAAGTCCAGAGCAGGGAGCAGCGGGGAGATCCTGTTACAGCAGCCCCGCACCTCAGGAGACAGGGCTGCCTCTGGCAGGGGGAAGGGAAAGACAGGGAGAAACAGGGACCCGGCCCCCAGTGCACCCCAGCAGCTGCCTCCCGAGGGGGGTTCATGCCAGGGACCCCATCCTGCAGCCTGCCCACGTGTGACGGGAGATCAGCCAGTCCTTCGTGGAAGTGGGACAAGCAAAATCTGGCCCTGGCTGGAGAAGAGCTTTAAGAAATGGGTAAATGGGGAAAGGGAGAGGTCTTACTGCTATCAGAATAATAAGCAAAAATAGGAAAAGTGTAAGTGAATATACATACGGGGCTACAAACTGCTACACAGCCAGTGTGGCCAGCACTGGTTTTTAGAGCTTTACCAATGAGCTTACAATAACAGAAGGAAAAACAAAAACACCCCCTCCCCAGCATATATGTGTATTTTCTCTTCTGGGTATACTTCTTAGTCTTATTTGAGAAAGCAAGTATTTTTGTCTAGTTAGGGTATCGATGGTAGCAAATTACTCTATCAAGGACAAGTGAGCAACTTATTTGTCCTATACATTCATACAGGGAATTGGGACAAGCCTACAAAGCCCCTATTTATTACTCTTTTAAGAAGAAAGCAGGGCTGGTAGTCCTTCCAGACAGGCAAAGAGGGAATGAGAAAATGCATGGCACACACACGAATCGGCATAAAGACAGTCTCTTACTGCCATGGGTCAATGCCAGACTGTCCCCCACCTTACTCAAGCTACATATGAAGCCTCTGTCTTTCAGAGGGAAGATACAACAGCAGGAGTCAACTTAAAAATCAAAACTTTTGAAACTTACAGCCAGTCACACCAGACCTGCTGTTGGCACATACTGTCACTGAAAAGGGGTAGAGCTGCCTGCCGGTGAGCCCAAGTAGCTGAGCTAGACCCCACAAATTTTTGAAGTAACATTATTTTATTACGGGTAATGTGTCAGGGCTATAGCAGGTGGTTCATGAACTTCCACTGTGGTGCAGTGACCTGCAGCAACCCTGCTATTCCTGTCCTTTGCTTCTCAAAGGGGGAACTGCCAACGTCCTGGGGACAAGGACTCTGCACAAGTTGTGAATACCATCGGTGGCACATTGCACTTGCAGCAAGACTGGCACCTTCAAGGGGTGCATAAAAAAGAGGGAGAACAAGGGAAGTAAGGCTGTGCTGTTTCTTGACAGTGGAGAAGAAATGTGGCCCTTTAAGGGTCTTACAACTGCACCAAATTTACTCCAGATTTAGACTGTGATACACATGAGAGCAGAATGTAGCTCTGGGACCCTAAAGTCATCCTGTCTAGCCAACAAAATGAGATCTTTGTCCTGCCTGGGAGAAACAGGGACTGCCTAGGCCACTCAGAAACCTTGATGGCCCTGACCAGCCTCACATGGGGTCTCTGCCCACCCCCACCCACAGGCCCAGGAGTCCACTTAAGCTCAGCCCTGGGGCTTTAGTCCCTTCCTGAGCTGCGCTGGAGGTGTACTACTCTCCAGCTCTGTTCCTGAGCTGTTTGGACTTCTCGGCTTGACCACAGACCTGGCTCGCTGCCTTGGCTCTGCGTGGTGATCACTGAGCTGTCGGTAGGATGTGCTGCTATCAGTGCTCTGCTTTATCAGTAGTGTTTTTGTTTTTAATGTAGTGTTTTACATTACTATCAAAATTGCATTTTAGTTGTATTAGGTCAGGAGTTGATGTTACTGCTTGGATCTTTCTGTTACGTTGGTTGCGTCCTAGTGAGCTAATCTGCTAAGGGAGACAAGCAACAGGCATAAAACTGAACTGGGAAAGGTTTTATTTTGCTGTGGATGAAAAGGCTTCTTTCTTTGATCCTGTTCAAGGCCTAAAGTTGAGTCCTTATCAAAATCTTTCTGGTAGACACTGCCTCTTAGGTCTGTTAAGATGATCTCTCCTGGAGGTGGAGGCTAAACGAGCCCTTTCACATTCTTTGATTAAGATGACTGAGCTCTGGACAAAAACCTGGAGCAATTCAGGTTTGCTCTAATTTGTGCCTAGCTGCCCACGGTCCCAAGGGGCTGTTCAAGTTGCCAGAGATTACTGTGGAGGAATGAGTGGTAACTTGCTTAAGGCACTTCCATGAGGTTCCAGTCTACCAGCTGCCCCTTAGAAACTGCTAAAATCATCTTCTTCCTCCCTTCCTGTTGAACAAGAGGAACCATTATGTGGTCCTTGCCACTGGTTTACTGATGAACCACTTTGTGGATGATAAAATTACTGACAGGCTTGCCAACTATTCCCCAGAGCATCTAACCTAAATCTAAATGTGTTTGAATATACAAGGATCATTTTTTGTGGTTTCTCTGGCTTTACGTTGTTAGATGTTGCTACTTATTTCTGAACACAGCAAAAATAACCAATGGAACTCGAATACATTTTGTAAAACTGACTTAATTTACAACTAATCCTTTTAATCTATATGGAGACAGTAGAGTCCAGTAGTTGGAGTGCAGAAGTAAGATCTAGTAAACTGGTTTCTAGTGTTGCCTTCTGCCCCTTGCATCAGCCCTCTGCACCTATAGATCTCCATCTCTAAAAACATGGCCAGCAGCACTCATCCACCTTTTAAAAGACTGAGATGTTCTGATGAAACGGGTTCTTAACATATGAAAGACATTAATACAGTTGCATAGAGAATAACAGACATCAGCCCAATACCCAGTCTATGGCATGGTCCAGCCAATACAGTAAACTAATTGCTCACTGCTGGCCTTCTTACATAGTACTTTCCAAGACAAGGTACAAAATACTGCAAGAAAAACAGTCCAGAAACCTAAACCTGAATTGATTATCAAGGGAGAATCATTTATTTGGAATTATGGAAGTTCATACACTTCAGGATCAAATAAAGCAAAAGATTGTTCTGATGAAAATCTGTAATCCAAAATACAAGTTGCTTTTGTTAAAGGAGCTTTTCTTATTGCAAAACCCTTGTATACAGTAGTGTGAGGAAAGCTTATTGTGTATATATATATGTGTGTGTGTGTGTATATATACTATCCAAATTCTGCTATCAATTACACTGATACAAATCTGGAACGACTCCAGTGCTATTTACATGTGTCTAAATTAGAACAGACTGTGGTTTGTTAATGAGGTGTATACTTTCCAGTGCTGTTTGCTGTTTATGAAAGCAAGGACTTGTTGAAATCAGCTTTTCATTTTACTAGTGATATTAGTGCTTAAGGGATAGCTTCTGCTCTATAGCTACGGGCACTTGCCAATATTTAAAATGATCGCCTATGAAAATTTTTTTTGTGGTTTGAATATGATAAAAAAATTTTGCATGTATGAACATAACTTGGTGGTCAATCTCAATTATTTTAATTAATTTTGGTCTGATGACCCTATCTGTATTGGATTATTCATCCTGTTTCTTAGCCAGTGATTCAAGGTTGATTGTTTTCCATAGTAAAATCTGCCTCACACTGGGTTTGCCTCTAAATCATTGTGGTAGATTTTAGCCTATACATTGTTCAGTGAAGTAATTTCAAAGGACATATGATTGGAAACAATGTAATTTATTTTCAGAATTCTCAGTGAGTTACTCAACTAAGTTAGAAGTAAGTGTGCAGAAGATGTTTACACAAGGAGAAAAACAAGGCTTGCTACACCTATTAAGTGCCTGAAAATTAATTTATCATTAAAAATAATACCAGTGCCGCTGCTTCTATTTTCATTCCTTACATTCAGCCAGTGCCAGCTGTGCTTTACTACATTCCAATGGCACTTTTCATACCACTAAAATATAGTTGGAGACCATGTAACAAATTACAGTGCAGTAACACTAAGACTATGCAGCCATTTAGGTCAGGAAATATAAAATAACATCTTATAAATAACTCACTACAACAGCTCTTAGAGGTGAGGAGAAAGGCAGTAATAAAAACGTTAAGAATCTCTAACTTTTATTTTATTTTTGAATGACAAGCTGGATGGAGTTCTGCTCGTGCAGAGCAGCAGAGCGGTTCAAGGCTTCCCTGCTACTGGCAAGTCTGAGAAGGGACTAGAAGGTGTCTTGAGGGGTTTGAAAGCTGGTCACAGAAGTAAAAATTTTGGGAGACAAACTGATACAAAAGATAGGGGACACACTAGCAGTGGAAAATGTGCACTTTCACATTAAGCATTTATGCAATCTGTACTCCAGAAATGAGAAGAGGAAGTTGACAATCTATGTTACGCTTTAGTAATCATGACTAAATTTTCTAGCAGGCCTATCTTGTATGGTTTAGATACTGAAAGAAAAATAACTGACATATCAACGAAGTGCTAGTGGCTTTTGTTAGAACACACACAACTACACGTGCACGATTCAGGACAGCACACAGTTCCATTTAATGGAGCTTAAAAGTGCAATTTCAAATTTTCATTTAAGCCTTAAGCTACAATGATTTTTAAATAACAAGTTCACTACAGATAACCAACAGTTGTTTCAAGACTAACAATGCAAATTCATTCTTCAGTATGCTCAGCTTTCTGGCCCATTTCTGAAAGAAAACATTATGTTGATTTAAAGAAAGCAGCTGGTTTGTGTTTATAAAATTTGCATTATCTTTCTTGGAACTGGATCATCAGCCTTGGGTTAGAAAATCTGGAAATATTTCACTGAGTATTTCTGAGCTGATTTCCGTCAGCATGTTCCCTCACTCTGACTTCAGGAGTAAGATTGACCATGTGGTCACAATTTATCCTTGAGTTCCATTAGCAGAAGTGAATACTGAAAGCAGGACTTCATCTGAAAAGTTTCAGGACCTAATTCTCAACTATTAATGATGGTAGAAGTATTCAATCACCTTAAGTGCCTCATATCTCTATTTAGAAAACACTTAATTGTCATGGGACAAGAGGATTAGCATTTTTTTATTCCCTTGTGGTTTTGCTGTATATTTTTTCCTTGTTTACAATTCAAGTTTATAAAATTCTGCTAATAGGGTCCCTTTCCCCTCTTAATTCTTATTATGAAGTCATGAATCAAATCCTAGTTGCCCCATTCATTCTTCCACTGATACAATTATTAGAAATATTGGTTGTTACCAAAGAAAATACACTGATTTCATTAGGCTGGAATTGTAGGCTCCATCTTCACCTAGTGTAAACCAGCCATGGACTTCCACTGGAATCACAGCAACTCTGTTTGAGAAGATAACTGGCTCCATGACACATAGAGCCAGCAGCCTTTGCAGAAAGATCTAACAATTACAATGGGTATGTATTTTTTCTGTACCTCTTTTCCTTAGTTTGCCATTAGGTCAAGAACAAAACAAAAAGAAACAAAAAAACCTTTCATAAAATGAAACAACCAAAAATCAGGAGATTAATAGTTAAAGGCTGAAAATGTACACTTGTATATCATTACTGTATCAATGTAAGTGTGGTTGACTCTTTCGAGCCATGGACTGAGAGGGCTTTTGTATAAAAACAGGACTGCATTCTTGACTCTGACCTGTGAGTAACAGGAGTTAGTCTTCTATAGGTTTCTGAATGCTGGAAGCAAAAACATTTACACATAGGGTCTGTGCTCTTCAGAATAGCTTTGTGCAAACACCTAGCATGTTAGTCAACAGCAACACCTAACAGTGACTTCATCAAGGGCAAAATATGGTTTATGCCAGTTGAAGGCTATGCTGATACCCACACTTAACTTTATGTCAATGTTCTCACTAAAATCCACAGCTGCATACACTAAGCAGCCAAACTGGGTTCTTCTGAAAGCTCTCTGGAGCTACTTAAACATGTGAAATTATGCCTTGGTAGAAAAGGTGTGACGTATCAGGCCTTTAATAGGCTACCATGATCAATAAATATTGACAGTTGTGTAAATACCATCTCGCATGTTAAAACTGGTGTGCTTACCTGTGAGATTTAGCAAACTCCTCAAATTTAAGTTTCCAAGGTTGTTCTGACAGAGCAGGTATGCTGCAACTAAGTCTTAAATTGTATATATACTGCAAAAGCTGCTCCCTGCATGATTCTCTGTTGGCACAAGAAACTAAGTAGACAAAAAAACATCTCAGAAAGGTTTCCATGCTCAAAAGTCCCAAGAGAGACAGTTGCAGTGATTATCATCAAAGGTTAAAAACTTCATGGCCATTTTCTCAAGTTTAGGCCGTGTATTTGCTATGCACATGAATAACTTAAAATGAGAGAAAGTCCTGATTTGCCTTACAATGACTCAGAGCTTCATATACTAGAAAAGATAATCAGAATTTCTCTAAATCTCAATTTTGAAAACCTGAAATGACTTGAGTAAAATTATACAAACTGTGTTTACATGTTTCAAATGTTTCAAAATTAATAAATAATAACTAGGATGGATAATAATAATAATAAATAGGATGGAACACTATATAGGTGGTTAAGAGCTCGGCTGAAAGCTCAGTATGTTGGGCAGTTAATGAAAGGTAAGATAGAAATAATGGCATTCCTTTCTGCTCTTTGATATCTACTTGGCAGAGTAAAACAACTTTCTATTGTATCTAGCCATACACCTTGTGTAAATTACTATTACAATTGGTAAGGCCTTCTATTTAACTGATAAACAACTCTTACATGGACCAGGTAGTGTAATGCAGAGTCCAATCCAAGCTCAACTGAAAGAGATGATAGCCTGGCTGTTTATTTTCACAGAAATTGGATGAAAGCCTTAACTTTTATTTCTAAAAACATTCTGTGTGTCTTGATTGACTCAAATGGAATGTTCTTACAGCAACGAACTCCCTTAAATATTTCAGCACAATTGGATTACAATTATTTCGGTGTGCTTAGCCCTGGAGACACTGATGTATCCATAACAAAGTTCAGTGCAATAAGATCCCAGAATAGGAAGGACTTTTTCTCAAAAATGTAGCATGATTATATGTATTTTGTAAAACTCCTAAGGGCACGATATTTCAAGTCTGCAGATACATGCATCTATTTTTGGAAAGTACTAAATCATAAAAACATTGTTCTAAAATTGTGTTCAAGATGTATATACATGTATATATTTTTTGTGTGTGTATAATTAAAAGTTAATGTAATATATCTGGTGGTCAATAGCTGGCTTACCTAGGGACAGTCATTTAAGTATCTGAGGGACTCTGGAGCTTGATAGTAACCAGACTAATCTTCAGTAACGCAGCCCTAAACTTGCCTCATGCTATGGACTTCTATGAGAAGCAGGGAGTGTAAACATTAGAAAGCTTACTGCTAGGCAGGTGATATTTCCATGGAGCATTCTGGGTGCACAGTATTTTTGTCTGGGGGATATTTCTCCAACTGGCCACTCTTGAAGAGTGAAACATCTAATGGCTTTGCTTAAAGGGAATGTAAATTATCTTCATTTGATATATGTTAGCAAGGGAAGGTTTGAATAATTTTGCCATACACCTGTCTGGATTGATTTTGTTCTGGCTTAATCATTCAGTGTTTCCATTTTGATATTCATAAGATACTAGGATAGTCTGCAGCATGTCACAACAGTAACAGAGAAACCTGGGGGTTTGGTTGTGTTATATTCCTTCTGCCTCAAATACTTACATTAGGTCTCCCTATCAGAAGTGCAGCTATAAAAAAGTATTTATTTTTTGGCCAGTACAGTTCTGAAATCCTCTACACCTGAGGATTGACAAAAACCACACTGGACTGTTTCATTTAAAACATCACTTTCCTGAAATGCCCTGCAGTCCTTCTGTGTGTTGTATCTTGACAGCTTGGCACCACCTGCCTGGTGACTCTCAAGACGTAGGTACCTTAGCCAAATATGGATTTCGGATGCAAGTGTGATTCTCATGAATCAGTACACTGTTGTGAAACCATTTTTTGGGGATGGTGTTGCTGAGAGCAAACAGTTGCTCAGAGAAGACTGCTGCTGTTCTTACAACCTTTTGTAACATTATATTGCTCTTTCACGCTTCAACTTTGCTCCTAACACTTTTTGGTGACTTCTGCTTAGTTTAATAATTGAGATATAAAAAGGAGAAGAAATAATTAAAACAGGCTGTGAATGTTCTGGATCATTAACAAAAGCATTCATGGCATTAGTCTGGCATATTTGTAAGAAAATATCTTGTTGTTATTCATTCACTATAATACACTGAAGTCAGCAAATGGATAAAGAGTGACTGCAGACTGAGTTGAATATCAGATCATGTAGGCACACAAAGTTTCACTGACTTCAGCTGAAAATTATTCCAGTCCCTGCTTGTTGAGGTTTTGCATTTTCCAGTTCAGTGCACTTACTGTAAATAAGAAGTATTACTGTTCATACAAGACTCAAAAGAATTCCCTGCACTTGAGGGCAGGACTTGCTACATGGATTTGCTTATGGTCTTCCCACCTCTTCCCTTTGATCTCCTGTACCTCAGTATATATATTTTTCTCTGGCTCTGTGAATACAGAATTGTGTGGATTTGAGTGAAATCTAAATGTCTCGGGAAAGATACACAGCATCATTTATTGCTCTGATACTTCTTTTTGGTGCCTGTATGAAAATCCTGAGCTTTCCTACTGCCTGCATCCTATGGTAGATGGCAGCCCAAGAACAGGACAAACGCCTGGTGTCTGCTGTGACAGCAGCAGCTTTCCCTGTAATGTTACTGTACTCGTGTTAGAGCTGTGCGGGGGGTGTACTGCACTTTGATCACAGCCCTCTGACCTGCAGGATTTGCAGGTGACAGTGGCAGAGACAACGGTACAGTTCTGCTATCAGAACTGCAGAGTTGCGGAAATACTCTCAGAGGAGAATCAAGGAATAGCTGATTATCTTCTCTGCCAGAGAAAGTGTGATGTGGTTTTGCCCTATGGTTGGTTTATTACTTTCCTGGATGATGCCAGGCAGTTGTTCCTCCAGTATTTCAAGGAAGATCAATTCCTATGTCTACTAAGAACTTTCATGTACTTGCTGGGTGATTAAGACTTTTCATAGGCTAGGGGACTGCCTAGTATCATTAACAAATTCTCTATCCTTGGCTTCAGTAGGCAGATCCGTTTCCAACATAATAAAAGTCAGTGGGGATAATCAGAGTCAGAAACTGCTTGACATCCATAAGAGCAGCAGAAACTGTGGCTGAGGTAGTCTTGAAACACTGTGCTGTCTTTTTTTTCCGAGTCATGTCTTATATGTGGATTTAAAAATAAAATCTATTTTCCATATTCATTAGGAATACTTGTATTTCATTCTATAAAGGCACACTGTGTTTGTACACATATATTTAAGTACAGACATGCATCTTTTCTGATGGGACTGTTTCTATTCTACTAGAGAATTCTCCAAGAGACGCTTCTTTCCATGAAGCACAAATAGAGTAATTAACAGAGGCTGCAACAAGACACATGCTAATAACAAACAAAAGATAATTATTCTCCTTTTGCATTAGGCTTATATTGTCATAATCTCTTCAAGCTTGGAGTTGTATATACTAGCATAAACTTTTCCAATTGATAGAAAATCATCACCAAGTAACTGCAATTAAATAGTATCTAGTGTTGTGAACTGTTGTACCAGTCAAAGTCATGTTCTATAAAACTTCATGCAGTGATTTACACTAACTTTGCCTAGAAAGGCCTGTGTAGATGATGCCTCAGTGCCTTTTGAGGATAGCAAAGAACAATAAATCAGGCTATTCTGGATTCAGCTTTACAACTGGAAAAGATTACGCTGATCTTTACAGAAAGGAGAGGCTAGCATTCTGATGCATAGCATTTGATGGTTACCACTCATTTTTGTCATGAAGAAGAAAGGAGCAAATTGTCCATATGCTTTTAAATAGTACTGTCAACATACTGTATTTCTAAATCAGCTTAATCTATTTTGCTATAAATGGAAACCATGCTTTCAGTATTTCTGGTGGGAATTAGTTAACTAAGTGCTAAAACTTGCCAAACTGCATTTTATATAAAAAAGGAGCTTCATGAATCAAAAGCAGTGTTCAGCTGCATATAAATAGGCTTCCAGAAAAACGTACGCCTTGTAATCACATCTTGATAGTCTAATACCTTGTATAAAATCCAGAAACTATTTTCCGCATCTGACAGCGTTTACAACATGGAGCCTCAAGTCTGCCCTCCTATAGTTACTATTTCATACAACTTTATTACCAAAAACTGAACTGGCTTCCTATTTACAGCTTGGAGGATATTTATCTGTCAGGTGAGCACCAAGTATCTTATTCCAGTCACCCCTTCTGTGTGAAACAGGATGTGAGAAAAAATGTAATCCAAAGGAGAATGTAAATTGTCAAATACTTGTGAACATGCATCAGGCTTAGCAGGCAGGTAGGACTGTCCCACAGAGTTCAGACCTCCTATGCAAGGCCAAGGCTATGTTTATTCTGTGTTGCCTTCTTTTATGGCTGTGGGCACAGACTGCCTGAAACCAGAGCAGAAATCTCAGCTGCGCATAAAGCTGGAGGCTGGATAAGTATTTTACTGCATTACCTGAAGCAAGAAGGCAAAGTAAATGTTGGGGGGAAGGGGGGAATTAAGTTTTAAGACACTGGATAAACTGTTCCCATTTGAGGAGAACTTGAGACATACAAGGAGGGATCCTTATGTGAATGGGACTTGGCTGGACAGAGCACCCTGGTGTTCCAACCTTTCAATTCCCTCTGGCTATTCTGACCTGATATACTGCAGGTATATTTATATCCCGCAGGGTTTCCAGTGGATTATCAGGTGCTTGTTTTGCTTTCAGCTGGAGAGGCCCTTTAGGGGGGAGATACCTTTTACTATCTCCTTGACAGCAGTAGATTTGATGGATGTGATTTACAAAGAGGGGGAAAAAATGGAGTAAGTGCTTGGAGATGATTGACAGATGCAGTAAATCTAACTCAGTCTTTGAAGATAAATAACGAATGGTGGCGCAGATGCGGCATTATCCTTTCTCTCTCTGTTAAGGCATTTCAGCTTGCAAACAGTGCCCTTCCTTTTTCATGTGTTGTTGAAAACTGAACATATGGTTATGCTCAATGAAAACAAGTCAGAATCACTGTCAGATGAATGCAGATTAAAACCATAAGAGAAATCTGACCCACTCAGATGCTGTGGCACTAGTGCCCTCCCGCTCAGCTGCAAGCACATCACTAAGTGCCTAGTCCTTCTTGCAGGCTTTGCTGGAAGCACACTGGCAGTTGGATAACAGGAAATATTCATGTTAATGATGATGTACGATTTCCAAATGCTTTCCAGAAGAAAGAATTTGGTATGAATGTGATTATTTGCTGTGAAGAATACGCTATCACCGTGTGGCTAGATGCCTAGCCTTTGTCAGGATGACATGGTCCTGGCATAGACTCTGTACTCTTTTTAAGAAATCAGTAGCTTAAGTTCTGCAGCACTCCTGATAAACAAGTAAACCCTATGTAATGCAGTTTGTCTCCTCTTTCACTGTTTGCTTTCCTGAGACTGTAGACCGTCCTTCCCTGGGGGTTTAGCTGGCCTTCCCTGTAGTTCAGAGCTCCTCCTGCCAAATGCATTAGGTGGGAAAGCTGACTCTTCTGCAATATTCATATTCCACTTCCTCTGCCAAAAATGGAATTCAGGTGTTTTACAGGACAAAGTAAAGGTTGCCAGCAAAACAGCAAGCCTCTGGAAACCTAAAAAATTAGTACTCAGCAAGGATTATTCTAAACAGTAGAATACGGGGATCCTACGTATAATATCAGGTTCAAGCCAATGACTGCAGCTTTTGTCTAGGTGCTAAGCTTTCTAGACACATCTTGAATTTGCTCGAACAGCTGCAGCTCTTAAATCCCACAGGAAGGCTGCTCTGGGCTTTCAGGATAGGTTGAGACCAGCTTCTAACAGGCTGCTGACCCTGCCTTCCTATGAGACCACCTCCTTCCCAAAATGAAACTTATTTGTAATAATAAACATGTAAGGAGATGACTGCATTACCATCAGAAAGACTTAGGGTTGCAGAGCTTTTGAATTATTACTTAAATACTTAGAAAAAAGTCTTGCTTTGTACATGTGCAGTATATTACAGATCCTAAAATAATTTATAATTCTGCATTCTGCTATGGGATGTTAATAAGGCAGATAGCAGGTAGTGGCCAAGATTATTAGTATTACCAGTTCCGTGCCGGTATGGGAGTTGATGTTACCATCTGATACGTCTTTCCCATCTCTGATTTCGATGAGTCTGTGATATGTAATATGCATCATGCTTTACTGTGTTAGATCATATGTTAGAGGTCTCTTGCAACATTTGTCAGCATCTTTATAGAGGAAAAAGAAACCCTAGGAAATGTACTGATTCACTACTAATGTGTAGTCAAACATGCAAAGCTGATAATATTTAGCAAGCACTGTTCCAAAACCCAAAGGAAAGAATCATGGCTGGTAGCAAACCTGATCCGACTGCTTGCTTTTATATCATTTGCAATTCCCATTTACAAGAACCAAATCTTAATGTTTTCATCCATTTGCCCAGAGATTTATGATTTATTTGTTGTAAGAATAATGATACTATCTAAAAAAAAAAAAAAAAAATCCCTGTTTAAGAAGAAAAATCCCAGGAAGAGTTGAAAAACATGACTTTTTCTAAACAACTTACAAGGAGTTACAGTGAAGCAGTTGAAATCCTTTGAGTAAAAGTATGTAGTGGTGTTCCGTGCAACACTCTTAAAGGTTAAGTTGTTAGCTGTCAGTGTTCAGTTATACATCACATCGCTGCTGGGGGAAGGGAGCACTAACTACTCTATTTTTCCAGCTCTGCAGCCAGACTCTCTCTAAACAATTTCCTGCACAGGGTTCATGTAAGAGACTAAATTGTTTCTAATACAAGGAATGTAGTTAACCACAACCGATAGACAAATACCTTTTCTTATCACTAATGGATTACAACACTTCACTGCAAAAGCAATTTAAACCTTACAAATGGCATATTCAAACCCGTAACAGCAGTTACGCAGGGAGAATTGTTGTTACAGCAGCTTTCCATTATACCTTTGAATGTCTCTACTGAAAATTGATTATATTTTTTTAAAAAAAATCAGCAATACAGCTTTGTTTTTATCCACTATCTCTGAAAATGAGGGTTTCATGAGAATATTCTGTAGGTTTTACACTCAGCAGCAAAGCAGTGATGGCTCAAGAACAGTTTATATGTTTAGAGCAGAAATAAGTTCACTGTATTTATTAAAACATCTGAGAGAACTCACCAAGATTAGGGTCCCAACATGATTAAATGTTATGGGTAAAAACTGCAAATGTGGATGTACATAATAGTAATCCCCAAACATATGCAAGTCTCATAGGCAAACTGTGATTTGCCTGACATTACTTAGCTCAGGGAACCGGGACATAGAAACATGAAGGGCAGATTCAGACCACAAAACTGTTCTATTTCATGGACTATGCACCTAGTAGTTAGGCAGCAGAATCAGTCCTCCTTCTTTTGGATTTGTTATTTATATTCCTGCAAAAGTCCCTTGTTTCCAGGGAAAGGGGCTGCCACTCTGCAGTCAGCAGGAGCTTAACCTGAGCCATTATACAGATGGGCGACCCTCTGCTATCTTTCACTTTCTGGATGAAGAAACCTCTTAAGTTTCTTCACCATATTTTTGGTAAATCTATACTATTGATTGCAATGAAACCATTAGTGGAAAAATACCAGTTTCTGCCAATTGAACTCCTCAGCATCTGAGCCCATCAGGCAGGCTTCATGTACAAAGACAAGATCCAGCCAGGCGCTGATCTGCCTGATGTGTAAAGTCTGTGCACGTCCAGGATTCTCTAACATTACACACTTCTCTGTAGGCACCAGTGGGAGCTGATGTTCAGGTGGTCCCTCAGAGTAAACTTTCTGAATTGCTCTGGAGGCCTAGGGTGCATGAACTCTCCATCTCCCCCTCACCAAAGCTGACTCTGAATCCTACCCCATGGGACCTGCACGGCTTCTTACGCACTCACAAACCCCTTTTCTAGTTCATGTTTCTCTTTTAAACCCTCAGATCTAGGAGTCATGGTTTCAAAAGTGGGAACATCAGCTTTCCTCGCAAAATTTTTAGTCCTTGGAAAAAGGCTTGAAACTGAAATGGAAGTTCAAAGAAAAAATTCTCACGTTCTTTTTTAGAAGATTTCTGATCTTGAGTCAACCTCATGACTTTTTGCCATGCTTCAACAACAGGGACTACTAAGTTTGATGTCTTTTTTTTTTTTTTGAGAAAAAAATGCTTTGAAGATATATACTAAATGGAATACAAATACTCATGAGTAGACTTAATATAAAACAATATTTAATTCAGGCACACTAACAATATTCATTTACACTTGGCTGAAACTAAATTGTTTAACTATGCATTTGAAACACTGTCCTAGAAAACAGAAATCTCCAATCACACTTGTAAGACTCACGTCTATGCTGTGAGATATTTTTAGCTTTTCAGTGACTTTGGGAACAGTGTGTGAAGGGAATGAAGGAATGATCCTGTGATGAACAAACAGGATAGTCTGTGTCTGCTCCTTGCAGCGGCAGTACCTGCAGGCAGTTTCCTTCAGGCGCTGTGGATTCCAGTGTCAATCACTGGATATAAGGATGTGTGGTATGCTCTGGGAATTTTCTGGTATTAATCAAGTCCCATTTTTGCATTCTTCTTAACTTATCCTACTTAAAATCCTAATTACTATCAAGTTATTTCAGCCAGGTAATTGCATCAGTTTTACAGTAAATCTCCTGCAATCATATATACGCAAAGCAATACTTCTTAACATAAAGCATAAACTTCTTTTTTCCTTGTATCTTAACTTAGTATTCATAATTCATATATTCTTTACAAAGTTATAGCTGGCATAAGTCACCTCCCTAAGTTTAAACATGTTATTTCAAGCTTATGAACAGTTGCCCTGTTTTTCCCTTTTCATGTACCAGGAGACCAAATGTCACAGTCCTTGCTAAGCCTATGCTTGAAGGTCTGAATGTGGGGTTAGTACCACCAAACCATGCAACTCCTCACTGAAAGTTAGGAACTGGAGATATAATGAAAACCTGCTCTGTTACCGTAAGTTACTAACGAATAGCCATATCTCAGCAAAGCTGTTGTAACGTCCTGCGTGTGTACTCTCTGCATCCACCAAGTACCATGTGGAAGTCAAAATCATCCTGTCAGTGATGATTTCAGCACACTGGGTAAATAAAACCCAAAGTTTTAATCTGAATGTTACCTCAACTGCCTATTCAGTGACTATCTAATAGTTTGGGGTGAAATGAATTGAAAAGTTCTGAATATAATGGTAGTACCATACTAATTTAATTACTTAAAATATTTTTTTTTTTTATCAGAAAGGAAAGTATCTGTGGATTCCAGAGCTCAGTTTAGTTTCCATCCCCATTTCTGACTGGCTTTGGGGCTTGAAGAAGCCCATCCTCAGATGCCCAGATCCCAACCTGGTGGTAATACTGCTTTTGGAAATGCTCTTACCCCCTGGTTACTCCTGCAGCAGCCACCCCTTCTCCCCCTGAAACCAGCCTGAACTCGGCCTGCAGAGTCTGCCTGTGGCACATGACTTCTGCATCCTTTGGTGGTGATGGGTTCTGTCACCCTGTACGGAAGAATCCCGGGTCACCCTCTGCCCACTGGTGTACAGCAGCAGCAGACGGACCTGCAAGGGTTGAGCATGCCAAGGGCTCTCCTCTGGGGATTTTGGAAGGTTGCTGCAGAGCCAGCCCCAGGGTAAACCTGCTCGGAGGTGGCTCTGGGGTTGCTACCTGTAGCCAGCAAAACAGAAAGCAAAAAGGTAGACCTGTCATTTTTAAAAAGCCAAAATCAAGTGAAATTGAAGACGTGGCTATCTGCCCTTGATTAGGATGGTGATTCCTGCCATCGTGAAGGAATGGTAGTAAATCCTTGGAGTTTAAACTTCCTGTATACACAGATCTTTCAAGATATGATGTCTAGCTCCAGCACTGCTATTAGGAGTAGGCAGACTGGAGTACTGACTCAGCTCCCGGGTTTTCTAGTCGGTGTGACACAAGTCAAAACACTCTTTAACAATGTTTCTCCTGTGATGCAGAACAGTGTGAGTGTAAATCATGGGGTTCTGGTGGGGAGACAAGAGCATGAGGTAAGCAAAGCATCCAGGGGCATAAAGCAGGACATCAGTGATCAGCTTTTCTCTGCACACTAGCTACACTGGGTCTTTTTCCTTCCTACCTTGTACTCTGTGCAGTCATATTTAAATTACAGTGAGTGTGAAACTATCAGTGAGAACAAGTGTTTTATGTGCTTTTCACATTAAATAAAATGACCACACAAGGGACTAGGTAATGGAGAATATGGTCCATGACAAATTTATCTGAAAGAATGGCTGCTTCTGAGTTTGAAAATCACACTGAGATGATCTGAGAGTTATACTTGGATTTAATGACTCTCAGACTTTGTTAGGAGTGTCTGGTCTGGATCTCCATTTTTCTACTTTCCAGAACCACCAGGTGTCTCAATGTGGGGACTAGTTATAAGCTTCAGGTCCTGGAGTCATCTGCATTTTAGGTATCATTTTATCACTGCAAGTCATCTTCTCCAGTATAAATAATACATATTCAGTAACTGCAGTATCTGTGGTTAAAACCAGTAATAATGTGTCAGTGCTATAGATTAAGTATGTCAACAGATCCTTACTGGGTAATGGTTTAGTGTTTATTATACATCCCCAAACATATTTTATGAAAACATTTTAATGTTATTTCATTTCATGCTGTGAAAACTCAGGTTTTAACACGAATGTCAGGCATAACACTGAAATCCTTAAATAAACAGTCTTTTGGGGGCAGTTCTGTTAGAAGTGCGTTTTTCAGAAGCTGGTGCCATTTGTTGAAGCTTGCCCTGAACTGTCAGCATACCTTTTCAATCAAAGCAACAGCTGCCAGACTCATATAGTCCTGCACCAGAATGAGAACCCTTCAGAGCTTACATGCCCTTGTCTTATCTCGGAAGAGTCTGTAGTTGCTGATACCAAATCACTAAAAATGGCAGCAGAAACAGTAATTCGGGGCTAATCTAGTATCATGGGCTGAAGGGAAGCTGCAGTCTACCCCACCCTACATTCCTTGAACACCCAAATCTCCCTCTGGGAGTCTTAAGTATACAAAGAGTAAATGCTTTCTCTATCTGTAAACTGATTCACATTTTGCTCCTTTTTTAAAAGGAGTATTATTAATAGCTGTTAGAAATAGTCAAATATAGCAAGCTGTAGGTGAATACAGAATTCATGGATAAAACAAGTTTTAAGCAGCTGCTATCACTATTATGGATGCTTCCTATTCACCATGAAAGTGTAGGTATAGCTTGTTTATAGGATATATAAGTGCAGGTATAGGTATGGCTTAAGAAGCATTTAATGATTTATTTGTTTCCAGGACTTTTCTGAAAAGATTCCTATTTTGTCTCAGACTTCTCATGATTTTCTTAGTCTCGAGGTAACTGATTTATGTTTTAAGGATTAGTAAAATCCCACATTTTGTTAATCATTCATGAAGTAATATTTTGCTTAATTTTCCATCTGATCATTTTTCTGTCACTTTATGCTTGCTGCTGTAACTCCACTGACTTCAACTGTTAGAACTGGTTAGCCGGTCTGTTCTAACATGACCCCAAAAATCTAATGTAGTTGTGGTATATACTTTAATATAGGCTTAGTTGGTCATATTAAAAGCGATGCTTCCCTAAACTTTCCTTTGACTAGTTCAGCACATTAATATATGCAGTGCCTTGTCAACCCTACTTTAAAATGTGTCATATATTAAACTTTTAGTATTATCTGTCTAAATCTTAGTCTAGACAAAGGCACCGGGAAGCTACCACAAATTTCCATCTGTACGTAAGAGTGAGGAGTAGCACTAAAGCAACCCAGAGCTGAGGATTGTAATTGTCTGGGTTTGTTCAGCCCTTGAGGGAAGCAGGCTGCCTTTGTGGTTCAGTAACTCACTGAACTAAAAGGTCGGAGTTCCACACCTGGCTTAGCCATGAAGTTGGGTAAATTAAGCTTCTGTGCCTAGGTTCCCTGGTCGTGATGCTGATACAACCCCTCTTGACTTTTGCCTTTCTGTACACTTTTGAATATTTATACTGCATATTTTTTGAGACAGGCACTATTGTCAATGGGGATTCAATTTCCATGAGGGTCCCCAGGCACTACTAGAGTAATAATGATAATAATAAAAGAAGACCTGCAGCCTTGAATCTCATGTACTTTTTATGCTGTGTGTTAGAGGTTAAGAAGGGCAGAAGGTGCGTACCCTTTCCACTGTGAGCACAAGAAATATTTAGTCCTGTCTGATGATGATGTGTAAAAAAAGCCCACTGAAGCCAGTACAAGCCCCTACCTTAATGAGCAGCCTCCTTTTGTTTCTGGTGAGCTGCTTAAATAAACTTTTGGGTTCTACTATGATAGCTGAATAAGTAAATAACCCTTCAGATGCCCAAGTGGCATTAACATAAAGCCACAGTTTCTTAGCACATCCTTCAGGCATAAGCCATCATGAGGATGTGAGAAAGCCAGAAATGGAAAGAGCAAATGCTCTTTATCCTAATGCAACAGTTGTTGGAAGTAACAAGACAGTTGTAAAACTGTCAAATATTTGATGCTTATGTAAAACACTGCATTATTTACCCTCTGTTCCTAAAGTCTGTTCTGTTCCGTTCATGCCACTCAGCTAAACTAAACTTCATTTAGTACTGCTAGTAGTAACACAAAATTACTGTAGTAGGTAGGTTATTTCCAGTATCTGATCATTTTCCTTATGCCTGCTACCTCCTACTACTGGAAAAAATAGTGTCTGTATGACTCCATGCTGACTGAAGCAGGGATGACTTGTAGGAGCTGAAAACATTGTGCAAAGGCATTACTATGTGAACTATTAATTATATAAATAAACACACCTCTTTTTTGATAAGGATTTTGGACTTGAGCTCCATGGGTTTCAAAACTGACAGCAGACACTGCAGAAGAGCCATGAAACCTCCACACGTGACAATTTCTGATGCCTATTTGTTATAATTCTGAAACAGGAATGGAAATGCTTCAGACCATCCTGATACTGCAGAATGGAGAGGCATCCTTAGTTCAGTATTTAGGCAGTAGTTATCATCTTACTATTGGGTCTTGGGACCCAAATCTGGTCCGATCCAGAGGAATAATAATGAAGACAACAGATATGGGAGAAGACCTTAGAATATCATACAGCATCACGTCAGGCCATGAAGGAAACTAATACTGATTCAATGCAAGTATAAGTTCATGTAAGACCTTGATAACATAGAGTCTGTATCCAGCTGTATAACATAATGGCTCACCCAGTTCTATCATTAGGAAGCCTTTAATTGCCTAAGTGCAAGCTGAACATCTTTAAAGTGGAAAGAACTTTTATCTGTGGGCTTGAACAAAAATATTTTAAAAGCATAAACAAGACACCTGGTTATTGTGTTGCTACTGCATATGAAACTAAATGTTCGTTTGCTTACATGCATTTTGAAGCAGAAAGAACAGAAAATAACACTTGCCCTTGACTGCTTATTATGAAAAGCATATAAAAATAACGAGCGCAACTTAGAGACGCCTATCTAGCTAAAGAAATAATTCATGCAGCTAAAAGGAAAATCTTGGAAAGACTGCAACTTTTTATGTGCTGCAGTTTGACTCTAACCACCTGTTGCAAAGATTCAAAATGGTTTCCAGTGTCTTTCCACGTCTCAGGGCTCTGTGAAAGAGGTCTCTAAAAGGGGCATTTGAAACAATAACAGTCCCCACCTGGAAAGGAAAGTTAGTGTCAGCCTTTGCAGCAGCCTGACAGCTGCTAATGGGAAATTCTTCCTTTACTGATAGTGGGGGAAAATGGTCATTTCGATCTATAACTGAAATCTTCCTTTAAGTGTGTGAAGCGAGAAAGCAAGCTTGCCCTGGCATCTGTTAAAATGTATCAGGCATCACTTTGCTTCATTGAAACTATTGGCCTTTACTGATTATAGTAACTGATTATATTGGTAGAAACCAGCTATGAGAGGAACATCTGTTTACCAAGAAAACTTTCAGTTCCATCTTGAAGAAGAATCAACTTTTCCTTTCTCCTTCAAACTTCCCTCACGTCCCCTGCAGCTGTTCTCCCACAAAACAATAAATCAATTCAGACCTACCCCAAAAGAAGAGATCACAACCAAAATTACATCCCTCTCAGAGTTACCAAAGCAAGAAGACTCCCTTCTTGCTGACTTGCAGCACACAGGAACTGGCTTTTACACAAATGAGGATGTATCTGGTTGGCCTCATTCCCTTGTGCTATTGGATTCCCAAGTGATTGAGACTAAGATAAATGTGTTTGGGAATAAAAGGTTTTAGCCTTCTCTATGTAAATTCCTATACAATGTTATCATCATGGAAGCTGAACAGCCAGACAAATAGCAGTGATGTGTAGCTGTTGTCTCTGGAAAATATTCTGAGTGAACTTCAACTTCAGTTGACAGCTTTTAAATTTCTTTATAATTTAAAGTTTTTTACTTACACTAAACTAAATGCCCTAAACTAATTATGGTAATGCTCTGCTTTGAGTTCAGTGGTCTATAACAATCTGTAGTTCTACAATCAGAGTCTCCTATTTTGAAAAAAATCTGTTACTGTTCAAAATCCCCATAGACAACAAAAAAGTTAACTCAAAGGATGATTGTACAGAGACATTAATCAGACATGCATATAATATACTGCACAGTGCCCCGATGTAAACTGATTTATTTGAGGGTGATTGTAAATAAAGTAAATATTTCAGCCAAAAGTGAATTTTAAATTCAACTTCATTCCTTTCAACAGCCCTTTGTCTGTTAGCTACAGAACCCGTGAAAATGTTCATTTTTATCAGGTACTTGACCACTGACTTATTTGCAGCACTTGGCTTTACATGTATTAGTATATACCCTTACATGTTTGCATTGATGTCCTCACTTTAAAAATCCCAATTCTTAGCCCTTGGCGTTAATTTGTTCTGTTTGTTAGCCTCTACATACTTGTTTAATACTATTACAAAACTTCCTATAAATACCTACTGTTTTAGTGCATGCTGACTTCAAGACTTAAGGGAAGGATAGAAATAAATTTTTTTTATATCGTATGCAATGTAGTGAAAGATACATTTATTCTTTGCTGCCAACTTCCAGATTTTAACCAAAATAAATACTTTCTAGATAAACTGCTTGTTGAGAACCCAAAAGAACTAAAAATATCTTGCCTTGTGCTTTCCTTTCTAGAGGCGCCTCTTCTGGAGAGATGCATTTTTTTATTTACTTTCCATTCCTTATATGTTTACTTATAATTTTCTCCTCTTTTATCTGCACAATAAAGGAATTATGTAAAACATCATCTGACTAGACACAGCTTTTACAACAAGGTGTTGAAGTGTATAAAATTATATTAAGTCTGTCTATGAAGTCTTTAAATGTCTGTCTAATGTCTTTGCCCTAAGTGGCTCCTTTTGCCTTATATTTTCTTGTAAAGCTATTCCAAGTGCCAAACTGCTAAGAAAATGGAATCGTATTTTATTGTTCTTCTAATTTTCCACTGTTTTACCTATTTGTTTGTTGTTGGTCTATAGCTTTTCCCTTCTTTTGAATTTCAGTTTGACTCAAATTCAGCCTTCTGAGTAGGTGGTCTGTAACATTAAACCATCAAGCAATCAGTTTTATGCTTTCCTTTCTAACTCCAGCCCCAGCGCTCTTTTTACAAACAACAGTAGGAAATCCCGTCTGACATAATAAAGGATAAAGCAAAACAAAAATCAGGCCTATCTGTGATTGAGATACACTTAATGTTCTTAATGCCCAAAATGCTACTTGTTTTAATATAATAGTACACTTTAATCCAAAGGTTATTTAAATGATAGACAAAGTAATGGCTGGGAGAGAACAATGGTAATAAACTGCAGCTTTAGAATTGACCTTGATTTAAAATTTGTTGAATTTGTACATGCAACCAATAGAAAATTTTTACTGTGGAGATGAACTATAAACTTTCATAGAATAAATTTTGTTAGATCATGACACAAAACCCCCTTACATTCAGAGAAGAAAAGTAATTTTAAATAACTTGGATGCTTGACAGTAATGCAAAGTATGATGTCTCTCTAAATCACATGGAATGGTAGAAATCAGTGTGTTTCAGTCTCAAAGTCATTATTCCAGGTTCCAGGCCTGTATCTACTTTACAATTAACAGCAGAAACTGAAATCTAAAATCAGGACAAGAAAATGTGTGTGTTGTAACAAAAACAATGGGAATAGTGTGAAAAGGAAATAAAGACACATTTTTCCATTTTCAAACAGAAAGCTAATGTTGCATTTGATTTTCTTAAATATCTGTAACACCAACATTAATATGTAGTGGTTCACTATCTTGCATGAAAAGTTTAATTTGTCAGGAGAATAAAAGCAGCTAGTAATCTGGACATTACAAACTGAAGAAAGTAGAAGTTAAGCAGTTTACAACAACTGGGTGGTTGTGAAGCAGGATACTGACCTAAAAATCCGTCACTGGTTTCCCTAATATTCTTCCTAGGTGTCAAATACCACAATTTGGAATCTTCAAGGTTTAGGTTTCTTCAACTAGTTAAGGTTTTACATACTCAAGTGTAAAATAAATGTGTGTCTCATAGATCAGTGGATATACCATTTGTGGATTATTTTCACATGCCTGTAGACTCTGACACTCATGAGTAGTACCTAAGAGCCCAGTTTTTCTTATTCTAATGAATATACTTTAAGCAGCTGAGTAGTCTCTCTGGCTTTAGTAAAACAGATTCCGTACTTAAGCACTTCCATACATGTTTTAGTGTTCAGACTTTCCCCCCCCCTGTAGCAGACAGCTTATGGTAACACTACTTCCTTTAGGGGCAGCTTTATCCCTATGGATTCCTGCTCACCTACAGATCATACTATAGGCTTGCATGGAACTTACAGTAGTAGTTACAGTATTTTTATCATTAGATTTATCATTAGATTTATCATTAGAAAAAACTTTACAAGTGTAGTCACTGGTTGTCATAAAGGCACTTTGTGAAATCCTCACTGCTGGCTTCAGCTAGACAAGATTTCTGCCATAGCAGAGATAGATTTTCAGCAGCTTTCAAAATACTGTCTTACTATTCTTGGTTACTTGCTTACTCAAAGACAAATCCCCTTGAGAAAAGGCTTGCCTGGTTTTAAATGTGGTTTGCAGTTAACAGCTCCTTGATTAACACATCAAGGATAGATATAAACAAAGACATTTATTCTTCTAGCATGTTTGACTTGTATACTTATTTCCATAGCCCTTTTTTTCCTGCAAAAGATGATGTGCATCAGCTGATTGCCTGAGAATATGAATGACTTGGTGTGATTATTAGTCTGGTGGCAAAAAGTGGTCAAGACCTTTCCCAAGACCTCCATTTATAGCCTTAATTTGCATTCTTCTACAAGGATAAGTAAATTCTACCATGGTTTATCGCTTCATTGACAACTCACTTTTAATTAAGCAGCCATGATAATTGCATTTCTTCCTGAAACTGCAGGAAAACACTTTCTAAGGAGTTAAAAGCTTTTGGGCTTAGTTTTTTCCAAAGGTTTCCTAAAGGAGGGGAATTAAATGGTTGCAATCAGACACAAACAAGTAGTATAGGCCAGACTCTAAAATCCTTGTTTATACTGAACAGAACCTCAGGCTATGGAATAAACCAAGGGAAAGCAAATTATTTTTCAAGTAAGTTATTATTCAGGATAAAAGAGACACTTAGTGACAAGTGTATCAACTTAGTTCTGACTGTGGGTTTTTGGTTCCTTTGTTCTATAAATCTATTCAAATTGTAACACAGCGTTCAAAAGCAAGCATAAAGTCTATTTTAGAGAGTAACATACAAGACTCAAATCTGCAGGACTGGCAGGCACACTACTTTTCCCTTAGCTTATGCATGAAATCCATTTCATCCCAAAAGAAACTTCCCAGCATCTCCTTAACCCCCAAACTCCTCCCTATTTCTGCCTGAGATACATTACTAAAACACTTCTCGTTAATCTAATGAGTTTGGGTGTCTAACAAAGAACCACAGCAGAGGATCTGGGGAAGACAAGCTGGGAAAACTAACCGAAATGCAGTGTCAGCCCAGTGAAAGTAGCCTTTAATAGTCTATAAAGGTTGGAGACTTGCTGGACCTGGCAAGGGGCTAATATATTATCTATTGCTGTCTTTGACACCCTTGCTCATTCCTGGTTTTATTACTTGCTTCTAAAGTCAGCTGCTCTGCAAGCCTGCAAATGCCTTCTGCAATGAGAAATCCACAAAGTGGGCAAACAAACTTGCTTTTTGGTAAACTTAGAGAGGAGGAGAGAAAGAATATTTTAGCAGCAGGACATAAAACTGGCTAAAACTGAAGAAGTTTCTCGTTGCTAGAGAAAGGTTTGTAATAGAAACAGCAGTTCCCCTGCTGCAGAGGAAACTGCCTAACAACACTTTTAAGAGGAAAGAGGGAGGCCAAAATGAAGGCAAAACAATGAAAGGTTATATTAAAAAAAAAAAAAGCATCGGTATGTACTGGCTCCTTCAAATACAGGAAAGAATCAGAGAGCTGGCTGTGTGAACTTTTAAATTAAAACAAGAGTTGCTAGCAGGACACTTATGAACTGTAACTGCATCTGAAGACAGTTCATTGCGTTATGTTCTGAATTGTTTGACGGTTACCACGGCTAGAGGCCGGCTGTGCGAGGCCAGCTTTTCTTCAGTCTACAGCATAAAAAGTGCCAAAATTTTTACTCCAAAATGAGAGCTACAGTTTCCTGACAAACCAGCAGGAAAAGGAAAGTATTACTAGCAGAGAAAATGGGAAAATGCAAAAGTGAAAATTAGAGAAATTCAAATTGTATTGCAACCCTGTGGTTAAGACAACTGCCTCGCCTCAAGGAGGAGAATCTAACTTGGTGCAAGCCAGTGAAGGTGCCCTCTAGAAGTAGAGCTCCCAGGGCTTTCTTGTGTGCCAACATGCTTGTTATTTTAGCTACATTTCAGATTCTATGATGCTATCAGTACCTGGCTTTTGTTTGTCAGATTTGGGATGAACTAAGCTTTAAAAAATGTGATACACTGTTCTTTACAAAGAACACTGAATGTTTTAAGTATTCTTCTTAACTATAGATGTGAGGTTTCTCTTAAGACTTACAGTATATGAATATTAGTTTTGATTCTGAATGAATTATAAGAGAAATGTGAATAAATATCAGTCAGTGGGGTCTCCTCAAACAAAGATTTTTTTTTTTCTTAGCAATAAATTTACATCAGAAAAAAAGCACTGTACAGAAAAGGGTTATTTGTGCTTAGGTTTTGGCAAACAATTATAAACTTCCTCACATAGTACTGATTTACACACCTACATGAGTTCATAAAACTTTTTTTTTTTTTTTAATAAAGGAGTGCTTAAATGTTTGTGTAAACTGTGGTAAAAGGAAATAATTGTTAAAATGGGACATGCAGTGGTGTGTCTGCCCCAGCAGTGCGGCTGTTCTGCGCAGGGCTCCTGGGGGCTGATTTAAAGCCATGCCCTTAGCCGAGTTTAATTCAACAGGTTCGACTGCATCTTCGTGTAAAACAACATGCCATTTGCCTACAGATCAATCCTACCTTTGTCTTTTACACAAAGTAGTGCTTACACTGCATCAGCAGTATTATGGAAGAAAAAAATTTCTTTTTTGCTAGAGGGAAAAACAATTAGCCAGAAAACAATGGTGCATCTCCACATGCCACACAGGAAGAATAATTTAAATTTCCAACTGCTCTGCCTTTGCAGATCAGGTTCGGTACTCTGGGATTTCCAGTGAATTAAATGGGACCCGGTCTGAGCCAACAGTCTGTTTGGTTTACATGTGGAATGGCCATAGGAGTCCTTTTTCTTCTCACCATGACAACCTCCTTGTCAAACCACAATGTATCTCCATCCAAAAGCATACTCTCAGAAATATTATGCACCCTAAAAACACCCACAATTTCAGCAAAGAAATATTTCTTTGATTATCTTAAATATAATATTTTGTCCATGACATGACTTCTTATTGATAAACAGTAACAGAGTTTGAAGTAGCAAAAATAATCACCCTATTCACTTAACTCATGAAAGCTCTACCTAGAGCCCATTACTATTTACAGTCAGATTCTGGCCTTAAAGAGAAGACTGTTAGAAGAAAAAGTTTTTTGTTTGGAAATCAAGTTAAAGAAACAGACTTCAGAGAACGTTGCAAGGGTGGAGATCAGATGATCTCTTTGTGTGTTTCCTTAGGAGGAAAAAGAAGTTATGCAATTCCAAGCAGTCATGTGCTATGGCAGCTGCTAAAGTTACTGCTAATTTTTATTAGAGCTGGTCAGAGCCAGAAAAAGGTCTGCTTTATAAGCAAGACCTTTTAAGAAATAAACTGAATCTTCCTGAGCTGGGAAGCCTGCTGAAATGAGAGAGAAGAAGAAAAAATAGCACTAAAGAGTTCTCTTTTTCCCCCCTTTTTTTTTTTCCCCCCTCGAATGATTCAGGAAGCATTTTCACTCTCCCTTCCTGTTGCTGGTTTCTTTCTCATATTCATCCAATCAATCAAACACACACGTGTGTATATATATATATATATATATTAGTTACTAGTTTTCAGCTCAAATTCCTGCTCAACCCCATGGCCCAAAAGCACTATTCACATGCACAACCAGTATGTGCTTTTATTCACCCAAAGAAGAAACATGGCCCTGGGCTACAGGCTTTAGATGACCCTGCTGTGAGCGAGGGGGTTGGACTAGATCATCTCCAGAGACCCTCTCCAACCTCCCCTATTTGATGATCCTGTGAAACATTTAATGATTTCACTCTATTTGTTAAACTTGAAGATGGGATTTCAAAATTACCAATATCCTTGTGATATGAGCACCTGTGGCTCATGTCTGAAAATTTGTGCATAAATTAAATTGGATTAATCACCAAAGCTGTTACTTGCTTTCAGTGTTGCACACTTTTGTGTGTTTCAAAGTGGATGGTGGCAAAAAATGAAGAATAAAGGCAAGTGCTTCCAGACAAAAATCACTACACTAAAGAGAGCAGTCATGACTCTTCACATGTCATCCAATCTCAGTTTAAACAGGATTAATTCTGTACTGCTGTTAAATAGAGCATATAATTAAGATATGACTGCTACACTGGGGTTATAGATGATAACTGTCACTGTAAAAGGGTATATAAGAAGAGCCTGCTGTAGGGTATACTATTCCTAAGATCCATAGGTCGAGTCCTGCAATAGAGGCTATGTAAATTCATTATTTTTTAAAAGATTATTTTAACATAAGGCTTCACTAGGCTATTAAAAAGGGCTTGCACCGATAAAAGATACTGTTTTCTGTATTCTGACCCCTTTCACCTGCTTCACACAGAGGTATGTTTAATGCATAATTAAAGTTGCAGATAAGATGCTTGCATCATTTGCACCTCTTGGGAATTGCATGGCCCAGAGCACAGTCATCACCTAGTCCTTCACAAAAAAAAAAGGTCTCCTGTCACGTAAACGGGGATGGGATGTGTGTTGCTACCATCTAGTGATCCACCCACACAGCCCCACAAATTCTAACAAATTCTCAACTTTCCTTTTTCGATGTATTATTCTACCACCCAGTCTTTAAAACCCAAATTCCACTTTTAGAGGTTCTTTACAAATAGAAGCTTCTTTAAAAATGTTACAGCATTACATGAAAGCTAGCATAATACAAATATACTTTGGATATCAAAGCGCATAATAAAGTCTTAAAAGCAACAAGTTAAATACTGTTCTTATTTAAAAGCCTCAGTGCTGAAGCAAAAAAAAAATCTCAACTACTATTATTGTTAGCCCAGTACTATTTGTATTTATAGGAGTCTAAAAACTTTACAAGTCCTGTAGTTGCACTTTGTAGTGAAACATAAAATAGTAAACTTAGGTTGTTTTAAAATTTATCAAAACATCATGCATAAAGTAGAGAAGCAGTCAATAACGTTGGAATTAATTTCACAATGCTGATAAATTGTCACCTCTTAGTGTTTAAAGCATAGAACTGCAGTTAATTATGAATGCCTTCCAATTTTTCATGGTGTAAAGAATGAATTGGGTAAAGGAAAAAGCCTTATGCCATTATTGCTACACAATTTGACATAATCAATTTGATCAGCTTCGAATTGAGCACTCATTTTCCATGTTTTTCTGTTTTTAATGTTTCATGTCTTATCACACTCTAACATTTAGCAATTTTGAAAAAACAATCAAAAGAACCCCATAACAAATAGTGGAATATATTTTGTTCACTGTCAAGAAGTAAGACCTCATTTTCTTAAAAACTACAAATACCACTAATCAGAAGTGACTTTGCATTATATCTCTTAATAGAAGAGATTCCAGGACTTAATTTCAGTTTCTGTATTTTGGGGGGGAAAAAAAAAGGACACCTACTGTTGTGAAGAAAGTAGTAGTAAGGCACTTGTGGCAAGCAGCCCTGCAGGCCTCGTTCTTGTTCTGGAGAGAAATCTCACCACCAGAATAAACCAGGTCTGAGCTGCAGGATCAGGATTCAGGATCCCCAGGAAGATCCCCAGGTCACTCTCACACATTCAGTATTCTTAACATTTGCTGAACAAATTCCATTTTAAAATCCAAATGAAAAATTATGCAAACTTTACTCAAGTGCATTTTGAATAGCAATGGTCTGAGTTTGCTCTTTTTGTCAGTTAATTTGCACTTACTTTATGTGTATATTTTAGTACAATTGACATGGTAATGTACCGCATATGTACTAAATTAAGGATGATTGTGCCTGATTGCCCAATTATTACGATACAAACAAAATGTGTGAAAATAGTTGATAGGACATTCTGTGTGTTTTCTCTAAAAAGACTCAACACATTCAAAAATCTAAAAATAAAATCTAACAGTTAATCATAATGGTTTGGCTTCAAATGTGGAAAACTGAACCGGAGATGATTTAAAATGCAAGGAATTATACCACATGTGAAAAGAAGATTAAATTGTCCCATTGTTATATGGTCCTTTTCAAAAAAGTGTTTGATGGAGTCTGACACATTTCTCTCTGATTAGCTACAGAGAATATGAAAGGGCTATTTTTCACTTCTTTGAAAGAGCAATAATTCATAAGACCAAAATCTAGATTTCTCAGGTGGTTTGTATTTTCTCTTCATCCCAAGTGTCGCAGCCATGGGCTGATCTCAGCACAGTTGACTGCTCCTGTAGCTCAGGAGGTGACACACCAGGCTTGTCCTGGAGCGTAGGACAACCTTCCTACCATGCCACTTGGCACTCTGCAGCCTGCAGAAGGCCGGCTAGGCACTGACCCATTGCTGTTTTATCAAGATAATTAGCATGGATTGGTTTACCAGAAGATGGTAAACACAGCTGAGGGAGAATAGATGAGATATTTCATGAGCCATGTGATCCGGCAATACATGCGTCAACAGAGTGAGTGTCTTGCTTGACGTGAAACTTGACAGGCCTGGAGATTATCAGAACAGTTTGCATTTCCTTTCCAAGTCCTGTTCCTCGTGGTATCAAACAAGTAATAACCACACCAAAGAGAAAAAACTTTTTTGTGCAGGACATACGCTATATAATCTGTGACTTCCACTGTATTTTAAAGCATTCTAAAATGCTATCAGTAGAATTTTTCTCCCACTTTTTCCATTCCTATCGTCATGAAAAGTTTAATGCAAGAGATCTAATCTGGGAAGCATATACCTTCTTAATCACTTTTTCTCTCAAGAGCAGTTTCCCGGTTAACCATGTAATTCCAACGCAAAAATGAACAACATTATTTAACTTCTCTGCAAGGACTGTGGATACTGCATCCCAGCTCGCCCCAACTGCAGAGCAGTCTGGGCTTTCACCCTCTGCAGGCATTTCCCCATAGTAGGGGGTTTCAGCGGGGTACAGCTGTCTGTAGACAGCAGCATGTGAGAGGAATAGGGATTGCAGGTTATTCTCAGAGGAAAAAGGAGAATAGAGCTGTCAGGAGAAAATGCTGAGAAAGTGCCAAAGGACAGCAGGGAAGTAGCAGATGAAACAAGTATTTGTGAGAAGCTGAGCAGCTCTGGAACCCCCTGGTAGGTAGGTGCGGGTCTGATTCCCTGGGGCTCGAGGAAGACCCACCGCTGGAAGAGCCTCCAAATGAGACCACTTCCAACAAGAGGCGCTAGGTTTATCCCCCATATCCAGTTAATTTATCACTAGTTTGTGTAAAACTGGAATGGCTGCAGCCACCAAGCATGTATGTGAGGAACAAGGGCAAAATCCTACACTGAATTGTTTCCCCCTGAATTCAGTGTGAGCAGGACAGAGCTGCATGAGGGGTCCCCGTGTGCCCCCTGGTATGCCTGGACACCACAGCAGCACTTGTCTTCTGGGCTGAGTTGAAGATTTCCACTGGTAAGAGGTAGCTTTTTCATAAATGTAACTGCAGTACCTTTCAAGAAAAATGGTATTCCTTCCAATTCCATTAGCGGCAGTAATTTTCTCTGATTTGTGCACATTTGTCATGGCCTCCATCTCAGAGCATTAAAGGTTTTACATTAGCTAAAGAGTGTCACCAGGTTGTTTTCAAGCAGACAAGGAAAGTGAGAGCAGAGGGAAGTGCAGGGTAGAGGGCTGTGTGCCAGGGTAGAAGGGACTCGGACACCACTATCGCATTAATTCAAGAAATGTTATACATAAGGGATCTATTCCTGAGTTTAGAGAGGTTCTTTGGATAATTTAATTACCTCTTCTTCTTTTCAGCATGCTCTTGAGAGCAGTATTCTAAGCTTCCACAGATTCAAAATGCCCACATGTTTAGGATCTTTCTTGGTTTGCAACACTTGTATTTTCATCCCATCCAACTTATTTTTCTTTCTTCTTCGTGGGAAGGAAAACTGTGCAGTGTTTAGTGTAAAAATCCTTTTGCACCTCTTTGGTTGGTTCTCTTTTGGCTCATCCCCCTGCTTCCCCACCTCCCTGCCATGACGCAGACTGTAGCACTGGTATGAAATCAGGCAAATAAATTTATGAGAGGAAAAAATGCAGTGATAACCAAGGCCGCCTGTTTTCATTTACATTTTCCTCTTAAGGTTATTATTATTCCCTTTCGACCAAGCTGTGGGATCTATGTTTTAGCACAGGCACGATGCTGCTTTGCAAGATACCATTAACAGATACGGATAAAGGGCTTGGCAAGTTTTCTAGGAGTATAAACTCTCAAAGAAGCTGACTCTGCTATAGCTGCACTCACTGCCCCGTTGTGTTCCCTCTCCACAAATACTCTAATGGGCTTGCGTGTTCTGGCAGGAACTTGAACAGCCAATTTTAAGTCACTGTCTGAAAATGTTTTCTTCTAGAAAATTAATTCCTAAGTGTATGTAGCTGCACATTAAATCGTGTTTGCAGGGCTGAACTCTTCCATTCATGACAATGAAGAAATTCTGTTTAACCTATACACTTGTCACAGTTCAGCTAGTGCTTGCAGTAAGTTTTCCTGAGCTATAAGCTTACATTGATCATACTAAAGCTGGTGTCATTTTAAAAAGAGCTCACCAGCAAATGAGAAATTGAAGGCTGCAATCAATTAATAATTTTATTAAATTAACTGATTAAGTGGAAGTCTCCTGTGAGCTGTCTGTGAGTGGTGGTATGTGAAAAGAGCACACAGGGTAGGGACAACAGTGCACTGACAAGAAAGCCAGACTGGCAACACACTGAACTCTTTCAGCCAGGAGACTCAGTCTTGTGGAAAAACAAGACCACATCACCCACCAGCAGACCACAAGAAATGTTTCTACATTTATTCATTCACTCAATTTTAAAGCCATCCTTGCCTCAGCAGCAGCAGATCTTTCTTAGCACGTACGTGTCACTGATAGGGCAAGGTATGCCCCGGGTGCTTGCCAGAGCATCCTTTCTTGCCATTCCTGCATGGCTGATGTACTTTCTTTTGCTGATCTGACTTTTCAGAGGGTATGTTAACACAACTATCAAACTAATTTTGCTGAAAGCCACCTAGTAACCTCATGCGAGCAGAAAGCGGCTTGGCCAGAAAAAGCACACTTACTACAGGGTGAACTGGGAATCCTCAGCAAATTGCCCATTTTGTTTGTATGTATACAGTAGAAGAAGATTTGCTAAAAAGTTTCATTGTTCTTATGTGTAATCTGCAAAGAAATCCATGTAATAGAAAAGCAGCCTATAATTTGTAGCAAATGAGTGTGCTTTGGGGAAAATCAATCAAATGCACTAAGACGTGTTCTCAACTCCTAAACTAATGATCCTTCCTGTGAGCAGCATGAAACACCGGCCAAGTCCCAGGTGGCATAAATCCTCAAGGTTTCAGTGGAGCTGTGACAGTTTATACTACCTCAACAGTACCCTAATTGTGCTTAAAACTTTTTAAGGTGCCAAGCAGCCAGTGTTTCAAGAGCCTCCTCCTTTCTAAGCAGTCCTGAAGCTAAACAAGCAAGTTTACTCGTTAGTGAGAAGAGAATGCCATATTTAATTTATAATCTTTCAGAGCTGATGTGCTTAAAAATAAAACCTCTGAAAATCTAATTTTGTCTTAAGAAATGCCAAGCAGCTGCGTAGAGGAGGCATTCATGGCTGGGACTGGAACCAACTGCTGTTAAGAGAGGAAATTAGGACCATTTTGTTACCCTGACAAAAATGAAATCTCCGAGAACAGTAATTCCTTTGCATAAAAATCAATAGTTTCAGCATGTTTTTAACATGGCATTTTGTTATGGAACATCTTAACAATAATTCAGTAAATCACTAGTACTGCATTAAATCAGCTGCTTGCTTTGAAAGTTTAAGTGCAGAACTGCATGAAAGACATGTAGTCAAACCAGAGAAAATCTCATAGTATCATTACTTCCTCACTTCTAAAGTAACTATGAAAGATCTGAAGACAGATATAGGTAAGAAGCATTGGCTTACATACAGCAGTTACAAACAGACCAAGATCTAAGTCTTTAACCCTAATCTGACAAGAACTTCTAGAAGTTACCTCAGATTACCCATTTGTGAAATAAGGATAATATTAAACAGGGAGGGGAAATTATGAAGCAGTTAATAGCTGTAACATGATCTGCACAGTCCTATGTAAGCACTAAATATCATTATTAAACAGATTCTGTAAAACAAAATACAAAGGAAGAAGGATATTTCTCTGCATTTCTGTTACATGCTGTTTTGAAGACTGAGTAGCACAGACCATAAAACATTCATCTAGATGTGCGTCATTTGGCGGTAGAAACACGTACTTCATGGGGGCATTACTTGTGTCAATGATATACAAAGGGCCAAAAAATCACTTCTACAGAAAATTCAATTCTTAAACCTGATAAACTTGTTTGCATTTAACCTTCTAAAAGATGCAGAATAGGAAATCCAAATCCAAATTACATAAGGAAAATGTTTAAAAATTCTCTCTTGACCTAACTCAAAGTTTAACTCTGTATCAGTTTGTCAGGGGATAGAATTTGCAAGCAGTATCAATACAACAAAGCATCTGCTATCAGCTATAAACAGTACTATGTATGCATCTATGTTTTACACTGCCTAATCCCTGCTCAGTGATTAGAAATATTTTGATAGTTCAGAAAATGAGAAATCACACTCTTGTATGTGTTCCAGATTGCATCCACCAGAAGATCCACAGAAAAGGAACATTTTCCAATAGGAAAACAAATAATTTATGTTTTACTTCATTGAAAATTCTCTGTGATGGATCCTGAACTAATTTTGGAGATGTTATGTTCAGCAGCTTATATTGGAACAAGGGTTCTTTGTGAGACTATTTAAAATCATGCTGGTGATACATACAAACTTAATATTGAATGAACAAGTCAAAGACGTTTTAGACAGCTAAATTCAGTCCTAGACAGTTAAATTACCATCTTTCTTTACCATCTTTCATGCTTTTGAAAGCAAATGTGACCCGCTAGGATGCTCTACTCTCTAAGACAAGTTCCATCCGAGTCCTACACTGTGTCCTACCAGTTACAGCTAAATCTGTAAATGATTCTTCAGCTTAACTGCCAAATTGAAACTTTGGCAGTGTGAAGGTTATAAAAAAATATTTGCCTCTAGAAGAACACTATCACTGGACGTTACTTAATTTTCATCTAAATCATTTACAGAGTATTTCAATTATCTAAAATGATTGGATATTAGCATTATAAAGCTCACTTAGATACCTTGATGCAGGATCTCCGTTTTTCCTTAATCCAGACCAGGGTTAGATATAGTGCACTAAACTGCGCAGAGTACAGAATGAAACAGTTGCTTTCCAGAGCTGATGTCCACACTACATATATTTTGAGGGCTCTGTATTACGGGCACTTGAGTCTAGTTCTGTGAACTGGATGCCAGTAGTGGCTGGGATGCATTAAATGAATTAACTTTATCTAAAAAAAATCCATTTAGCACCCTTGGACACTACTCCACAATGGGAATCCAACCACATTAGCTGGGTTGTTAGCTCTTCTGGGTCTGTTAGATGTTCAACGACTGACTTCAACAGGACACTCCCCATCCAAACTCTGATGCAGATGTGGAGGCACCCAAAGTCAACTACTGGGAAACAATGTGCTAAGTTTTCATCAGCTTTGTATTTATTTAGAGGTGAGAAGAGTGAATATGAAAATGAATTTGTGGTCAGCACAAGAGTTGTCAACACATGTCAACCAATGTCAACACATCACAAATACAAGTTGCTGTAGTGTCTTTATTCTGGGGTTTTCTCTTACGTGAAAATGTAACCTGCACTGTGGGAAAGAACTTGCACAAACACTGCTCGCATGGGCATGGCTCCACTCAGGGAGGAGACGCAGCCAAGAAGTAGAGCAGGAAAGCTCACCCAGCCTGTCCTCCTCTCTCTTCTCAGGTTCTTGGTGTGCGTCCAGACTCACAGTATTCAGTTGTTTAGCCTGGCCTGCATTAACATCACCAAACACTAACCTTGTGGAGAAATGGAGCAGAAAAGAGGGAGTAAAAAAAAGTGGGGAAAAAAAAAAAGGCAGTAAGGAAGGAGGTCCCTTGCAAACAGAGAGCAGATGCTGCAAAGCCCACAGAGATTACCTGCCCTTGTCCCCTGTGCCATGAGCGAGGGTGACAAGCGCTGTATGACAGCGATTACAGACGGAGGGAGGTACAGTGCTTACACTCAAGGAGCTTGAACTGGGCTTGCATAGAGAGACTAGGACATTTCCTAACTTTGGGGTATTTGATTTTTTCAAAGTTTTGGTTTTCATACAGTTGTTTGGTTTATGTGACTATGCACTACTTCAGAAACGGTCGTCAGCTTTTCAAATTCGCTTTGGGGAAATACATGCTTACGGGAAAATGTTCAGTTCAAACAAAATTGCATAGTTCTCACAAAATTGTCCAGACCTTTTCGCAATTATGTTACATCATACATATAGTTTAAGCAACTCTGGATCATTTCACAGCTCAGCTTCTTATCTTTTTATAGTTCTGCTACTGTGGCCCCATTCTTTCCCATATGAAGAAACTTAATTAATATTTTACATCCTTAGTAAATTGTGAATACAATTTACCATAACAGTACAGAAAATAGCAAATACACATTGTCCCCTGCCAACAGAAAATCCTTAACAGCTGTTTATTGCTCATTTGCAAAACATAAGAGCAATGGAATTCCATTACTTAGAGAAACTGGCTGTTCCATGATATCCTTGGCAACAAACACCGCACTTATCTTTTTGAACAATAGACTCTCAAAGTTTCTCCAGCCTACAAAAATAAGACAGTGGAGAATACTTTTTCTTAACTGTAAAATGCTAAACAATAGGAACTGACTCACAGTCAGCTGCATTTTGTTTCATGGAAACTAAACCCTTTCTCTCTCTCTTACCCCCAAAAAGAGATTTGCTCACTGCAAACTGCGAGAAATGTTTCAAGCAACCATCTCTTTCACAGGAAGGACTTTTTATTGAGGTCAAGACTTTGGCAAAATGAGAAGAAATTCAACTGCCATCTGAGTAATATAAGAACTTACAAGCAATGTTAAGGGAGTTACACAGGTTTATAATAAACCATACAGAAATTGCAGAGCAGAATTTTTGCTGAGTGTTCAAAACTAGTTTTAAATACCAAGAAAAATAAAATCATGGTTTACACCACAGATATTTCACATATGGTTTTAACTAAATAACTTACAAGTTTCCAATAGCTTTACAAAGAAATATCTACAGCATACCAGATAGATGCTAGCTCCTCAGAAACTCAGGACATGCACATACCATCCATAATCTGGTTTCTATATTTAGGTAAGAACTCTACCTAAAGCCATGAAGGTCAACACTGAATCAAGTCAAGCATATTTTAACAGACATGTCTTCTAGACAGTGTTTATCACGGTACATTTCTCCTAAGCCCACACTAAACATCATGCCATTTGAAGACCTGCGATGGAACTCGCACTATTAAAAGAGACTGGATAGTGTTTTCACATACCTCAATAATCCTGTCATGAATTTGTAGCCCTCCTTCCTTAGCAGCAGGCCCTGTGTCAACTATTTTCGATACAAAAATTCCTTCACTAGATGAACCATCTTGATTGTCCTTTAAGGATGAAAAGAAAAATACAGTATTGTACCTTGAACTAACTCTAATTTGCCCTCAGCTAAAACTTGTCCATGTCACAACAGTGCATTTAATTTGAAAGAAATATTCTTACTGATGTCTTAATATGGAATTACTTTGTGCTAACAAGAACACCCGATACTCCCAGTTTGAAAAATTAAACAACCAGGAATGGACTTCCATTAGGTACATTAGTTGCATGATAATAATTTTCCTTTGACTTAGGCCAGCTTGGCAGTAATTGTCATTACAATTATTCTTAACGTAAAATCCTGTGAGACGACAGGCTGTTTGCACATCAAACATAAGACAACAGTGCATTTTTATTTTTAGTTGTACAGCTCTTCCTCTGGAGGCTTAAAAATAGAACCATGAAAAACAACTCATACCTAACAAGGTATTTTCATATTCCTGTGTACTGTGTCACCAGCTTCTACTAGTGCAGAACAATGTCTCAGAAAATTTGAAAAACTAACTATAAAGAAAGAATAACTTTCAAGTGAATTTACTAGAAATAAATCATGATTAATGTCAGATTTCCAAGCGGCCAAGAAGTAGTTCTGAATACTTTCTAAATTACTAGGACAAAGTATAATCCACTCCTTGATCTAATTAAAGTCATATGCAGCAGCTCCAGCCAACAAGCATCCAGAAAAAATACATTAGTGAGTGTATGCTGCAGGAAACATCTGCTGAAATCATATAATTCAAAAAGTAGGTTGTTTAAGTTAGGTCCCTTCACCTGCATAGAGAGCTGCTTAATCTCTGGTGGAAAGGAGAGTAAATAACATTTTCTTAATGAACTGTAAATGGCCTAAAGCTGTGGGCCCTGAACTCATGCAACATCTTCAAAGTAGTATGGTCTGAGAAAGAGATACACGGGCTTCACCATTTGGGGAGTGACACTGCACCAATATTAGTATCGCTACCTCTGACGATGTGCAAGAATAAACACATCGTGAAAGAAAAGACAGTGTAGTTAATAGACATCCAATACAAATCTGAATATAAGATTTGCTCTGAAAGAATCCCAAGAGAACCAAATGCTTGTCAGCAGCATTTTAACTCTAAGTGTTGACCTACATGCTTTTCCCAACTGGAAAGGGCAAACATATTTTAACAATTAACATACCACGCATGGTCGGCCACCAATAATATTAAATCCAAGAGAGCCAGAGTCACGATGAAGGACAAGAGTCAGTGCTTTAGTTTCTTCCCCCTACAAAGAACAGATAAACACATTCAAAACATTTGTGCACATTGGTAAGTAGGATAGATAATACTTCTATCCAGGTTTGTTGGGTTGCTTTCTTACTGTTTTTCCCCTGAGTAGTTTAGAGAAAAATGTTTAGAATAACTTTGTGGGAACAAAGTCAGCAGCTCCCAGCCTCCGCGCTCCAGCCACCCCACCGTTCTCCAGCAGCACGTCTCTGCGAAACCCACTCTGTAAGATTTATGTGTATTTTTTATTGAGATCTACAGTGAGACACTTAACAGCAACAGAAGATCTTTATATGTAATACTGGTTCCTGCAACTACTTGACCTAGTCATATGTGATGTGTTATGCAAAATACTCCATGTTTCCAGTAGTCAAATTCTTGACTTTTCCAATGCTTGAGGGTAACTGAATCTTAAGACTGTATTTTTATGTTGCTTCTGTCTAGAGCTAGCTACATGACACTGTTTTAAACAGTATCCAGCATGAAGTATTGGATATAATACAACAGAAATTCTCTGGTGAGTTTCAGAAAACAGCATTAAAATAAACTGCTACAAATTTTGCAAAAGGCCTAGGATGTCTGCCATAAATAATTTTTTTTCTTTGGAATTTTAACACTAGCAAAACAGAAGTCTTCCATCTTTGAAAAACATTATATTAATTCCCTAAAATACGAAATTCTGCAGTGAACAGTTCTGATTGGACAAAAAATGCACAACAAAGATAGATTAGATGGACCTGTATTATTTGGGGGGCTGTGTAAACACTGTCTGTTATCCTGTCTTCTTACCCAGCTTGTTACTAACTAGATACAAACTCTTACAAAATGTCCTGCATGACACAGCGATGCTACTTAGGTCTGTTAACCGTCATTAAGACAAAAGTAAGTGCATGTACTGTAAAAGACAACTAAATCCTCACAATGTACTAACTTCAGTCTCAATCAAGTGGCTGTTATTTACAGCACAACACTAAAGAACTATACAACAAAGAACAGCAGAACACTACAAAAAGCCATCGGAATAACACTTTTTTTTTTTTTAAATCGGAATACAATTGGTATGTTGTGCGTCTGCAGCTATATATGAACCTTGCTACCTCCAAGATCTTTTTCTTTGTTTTATCCAAAGGGTGAAAAAGTTATGAACACAAAAAAGTTTGAGGAAGTTATCTTACAAGTCTGGTTTTCATAACCAATTAATGACAAAAATTGCAACAGTTACATTGTAATTCGATGCAGATGTTTTTAGTTTGTGCATTTTTCTTCTAACATGTCAATTTGAAGTTGTCAATCAAATATTAATGTCTATTTAAACTCATAAAAAATGTCAGAGTAATCCTGGATTACTGCATTACTCCTACAGATTTGTGGATGATAACAAAGCCCAATTCCCTGCCAGCGTAAACTGGCAGAGCTCCACTGACCGCATGCTCAGAGCTCCACCGCTGGGGAGCTGCACCAACACACTCCACCTGAAAATTTGGTTTACAATTTTCGCGTCAGTTTGCGATCATTATCTTTACTGCAGGTCAAATTATAAATAGACTTGGACCTGATACAGAGAAACATGAATACACTCTGGCTGATATTACTTGAATTTGCCTACACTCAGCATCAGTGAGAATCGGGTATCCAGAAGAGGACTGAAAAATGAAGTAAAGGCTATTTCCATGCAAGTCTTCAGGCCCAGATCTCAGACAGGATTTCGAGGAACAAATTTCCAGTGCTGTGAGACTGCTTTCAGGGACTGATGATTCAGCATTTGAAAGGCAAGGACGCTAGAGCCACTGTTTACTTTCCATATTACGCCTTTTTGAAGGCAAATAAATTGGAACAATCAAGAAACAATTATGACATCGCTCTCAAGACGCTTTCAGTAATTAGAGTTGAATGTTTTCATTAAAGCCTCCTTACATGACTATGATTTGATGATTTTATACCTAGCAGAACAAGTACTAAAGCAGGTGGGTTTGAATGAGTCAAATCTTGTGGGGAAGAAAAAAACCCATGGTTTTTTGTAGGTACTCCTGGAAAACGTCCGCAAGGGGTTTTAAAGAAACTTTCCAGCCAGTTCTGATGGGTTTGTGCACTGTCTCCAACCTCTCCGCGGCAGCAGAGTCGTGTTACAGAGCACAATCCACAGGCCACTGCAGAGCACTAATCCCACCATCTGTGCGGGACTGCCCCGGCACCAGGGAGGCAGCACCGTGTTTGCTTTAACACTCGGTTACTTTCGCAGATTCACCTCTCAAGTCTCCACAATTTCACAATCTTCTTTGCTTCAGAAGGAAGACAGGATGCAAATGGTTTTTCCAGGGCTCTGCCTTTCTTTACCCCTGAAACATGTCTCGCGTTCCAGTGAAACAATCATTAAACAGTGAGGTAACTGTGGAAATGCAGTGGCCAGCATCCAGCCCTGCCCCGTCATCTGGTTCTGCAGCAGACCTGATGGTTACTGGCATGTTGTATTCCCACAGCTGAACAGAACTCTTAAACATAATTCTTGAAATTACTGTGCTTCCCAGCTGAGTAATGTGGAGCTAATAGATTGCCTTTCCCTTTAGATACTGGAAGATTAATTTCTTTGGTAGCGCTGTGGCTAAGAAGGTCTCTCTTTGTTACAGGAAGCACTTCAGCTTCTTGTATACTGATGAAAGGGCTGCCAGGACCAGCCCGGTGGATCCTGCTTAGGAAAAAAAGATCATCTTGTTATAAAGGACTTCATCTGGCTCTTAAAGAATTAAAACTTGTTTTACCACCTCCACAGAGGTATGAAACCAGAGGTCCTAAATACTGAATCATAAACTGGTTCCTGTAAGTCTGATATATTTACTGAAATGGGTCGTCAGGACAGCGGAAGGGCTTCCATCAGCCTGCATGGTGAACTGCTCCCCATTCTCCCTCACTCATTTCTTCCCAAAGGACTTTGACGGCTGTGTACATAAAAGAACGACCAGATCCGCTTATCAATAGGTGTGAACAGTGGTATGTTTCCACAAGGATTAAGCACTGTTTGAATAGTATGAGGTTTTTCTTGATTATTTAGACTTTGATGTTTCAGGACTGACATGTCTTGATCAAAGGAAATACTAATTTTGAGTAAAACACACTACCTTCCCTACCACTCCCTCCTCAAGCTCGTCCACAATAAGCCTCACCTCTTCCCACCGAGTCACTCTCCGAATAAACCTTCAATTTTGTCTTTTGGAATAAGTGTAGATCAGATATCCAGTAAATGCACAATGAAATGAAAAGGCTCCCTCAGTGGCAAAGAGTACAAGTGGAAAACACAGTGGGAGTCACTGAAGGCACATCTGCCTAAGTAACTTGTAAAATTGTGAGATATTTACAGATGAGTGCATGTATAAAATATTTTATGTGTGTCTTCTCTCAATATAGTTATGACAGTGTTCTAGAACTCACTTCAGGAACGGGAGACTGAAGCACAGGAAGGTGATGTGATTCAGTCAGTATCACAAAGGAAGTCTATGCTAAGGCAAAGCCACACCTGGGTCTCCCAAGCTGCTGAAAAAGTTTGGCCCTGCCAAAAGACCACAAATTTGTGTCTTTAATGTGAATGTCCCGATGTCCCTCAACATCATATTTCCCCTTAAACTAATCACTTAAACAGAACTGTATGTGGGCATTTCTTCTGTTTTGACTAGAGGATATGTCATCTGATTTATTCTAGATCGGTTTGACATCTGTAGCAACAAGGAACAATCAGGCAGGGAAGCCAGAAGATCCTTTTTCCTCATCAGCTGAGGAGCCAGAACATCCTACAGTAAGTTTTGCAATTACATCTCACCTATGAACCCAGATTGTCACTGCTAGGCCTACTTGTGTTTTAACACAGACTTAACAATTACAGCTTACAACAAAATACGTGAAATATGAATAATGATCATAATTAAATAATGACAGCAAAGGCGCTGCAGGCTTTGAATATGCAATTGCTTCTGAAATGGAAATAATTTATTGCACATTATCATACATGTAATCCGTGTGTTCAGGGACCTAGCCCTTAGGCAAGGACGTGTGCCCTGGTGAGTGGTAGAGTCTGCATGGCGCACTGCACAGCCTGAGCTCTGAGTGTCTCTGAGAAAACAACCCCCGAGTCAAAACTTGGAAGCACGCCACAGCCCAAAATTGGTAAAGCATCCCCTGCACTAGGTGACTACCGTGGGTCTTTTAAAAAACTCCCTAGTGCACAAAGATGCAAGTTTCCTGATTGTACTTCTTTGGGAGCTGGGCAGACTAAAGCTGTTAGTATTGGAAAGCTGCCCAAAATGCTGTGAAAGACATGTAATTGATTGACCGCTAGACCACAAGTCTGTGGTGACATGACACCTTCCAGTTTTCTTCAGATTAGGTCCTGCTTCAGAAAACTGTATAACAGTCTTTTGTAATACAGCTGAAAACGAGCGCAGTCCTCCCGGCCAGCTCTATCCATAAATTTGATAAAAACTATTGCTGGAAACTATGTACCATGCACATTTACAACTATCTGAAGTAGCAGCTTTCTTCCTAATAGCAGCTCGCAACACTTTGCAGAGCTAAATAATGCAAACCCAACTTTATCAACGCTAGCCACAAAGAAATGCAGGAGGGGCAGTGTGAGAATAAAGGCGTGCTGTCGGGATCAGAGCGGAGACAAGGAGGTAGACACTCAGCGAGATGATTCCCGACAGCAGGGCTGTACGGAGGGCTTTCCTACCACCGCAGTGCCAGAGGGAGCAGGGGCAGCTGTGTGCTGAACTGTGGGAGCAGAGAGCTCTGCAGCATGCCCTTGCAAAGTACAGGGGCTGCAGGAAGAGGAGGAGACAGAAGAGAACTGTCCTGGATCTTGACATGAATGTGAACTCCCCATTTAATAGTTTTACTAAGATTTTAACCAGCACCACACCCAGCATTGCCAGAAGTTAAAGCAGTACATTCAGTATTAAAATATTCTTTCTGGTTTGAGTTAGGAAAACCTGGTGGGTTGTTTCGCCCTGGATTTCTAAAAAGATAAAAGGAAAGAAAAAGAAGAGACTCTATCATTAAGTTTTGTTTCCTTTACACAGCTTTTAAAGCCTCAACATTACCAAAGGTGTGAATACAGATGTTTGACAGTTTTGAACAGTTTTAATACTGCTGTGTCTGTGGTAGCACATTCCAGGTCACGGGGAGGACTCTGAATGTCTTCATTTAAAAGATAATTGGCTTCTAGGGCTTCTCTCGCCGGGGAGCCTCATTCCAATTAAAACTTAGGGATTGTTGTAGCTCTGGCTTTTGATTCTGATCATTTTATAAATGGTCTAATTCTGAGGGGCTGAAGTCAAGTTAATTTTTCTCCTCCTAAATTGAGTTTTTGAAGAACCCTGTGTGACTCTGGGAAAAAAACCCGCAAGTACACAGCAGACGCCTTGTATTTGGACACGGATGTTACAAAGGTGATGGCTTCAGACCATGGAACAGCTGGCGGGGTGTCCAAGTTGCGTAATAGTTAATCCTAAAGTCTGCGTTTTGTAGGAAGCCGTATTCGGGGACCCTGGATGAGCGAAGGGTCTGGGTCACAACAGCCTCTTCCCATTCACTCCGCTTTGTGTTACTCCCGAGGGGCGATTTCTGGTGGTGTAACACCACTTCCAGCCCTGAAAATTCCAGTTTTGCTGTTTAGAGGCTTCTTCGGGGCAGAGAACCAAGAAAAAAAACCCAAAACAGTAATACCGTGACCTTGGTATTTTGATGTGTGAGTTGCCATATGGTGTCCAGACACCGATGATGGTCACACTGGAAAAAATACGTATCTGGAAACCGGTACGTTATGGCGATTAAAAGCCAAAGCTCAGGTATTTCAAAGGATTCCAACGCTCCTCGGGACAAGTCCCGCTCCCCGACGCGCCCACGGCCCGGCGGGGAGACCCCACTCGGGGCTGAGGGCGCCGTGGGCTCCCCCCCCCCGCAGAAACCCGCGGGGCCGCGTCCCTCGGCCGCCCCTCCGCGTCCCGACACCGCT